>NW_025790729.1:0-17546 GCF_021130785.1 Homalodisca vitripennis
CTACTAAATGAAAACCTTAATGATCCCCCCAAATTTTTTTAGGTGGAAAAAATTTTCCCCTTTTCGTTGTTTAAAATAAGGGGGTAATTGGCCATAAAATAAACCCCTGCCAAAATTATTTACCAGGGAGGACTTAACAGAAAATTCTGTAGGGTTGTTAATAGCTTAAAAAAAATTGATAACCTTACACCATAAACCCTTCAAAAAATTTTTAAAAAACTTATAACTTTCGCCCTGTTGTTTTTAGCAAAACCTTTTAATTGGACATCGCAAAACCTGCCCATTTTGTTTTAATTTGGGCGGTAAAAATCTTGTTTAAACTAAATAACCATCAAATTGGCGTATTAACCCTTGCCAATTTTTAAGACGGGTTTCTAAACCCCACGTCTCCTGCTTTTATTAGATAACGCAGGGTCCTTGGGACATGCCTTAAACCCTGGCCAAAAAATGGGTGGGTTTTAAACCAAGGGACTGGTACTAACACCCGTCTCTGTTGTTACTAGCATTAACGCAATGCTAACCTTGGACATGCATAAACCCTGCCAAACATGTGGTTACCAGGGACGGGTACTACAACCACGTCTCTGTTTGTTATTTAAAACTAGAAAACGCTGTAACCTTGGACTCAAAAAAACCCCTGGCCAACATGTGGGGTTTACCAAAGGGGGACTGTAACTACAACACGTCCTTGTTGTTATTACATTAACGACATGCTAACCTTGGAACATCAAACACCCTGCCCACATGTGGTTTCCCCAGGGACTGTTACTACAAACCACGTCTCTGTGTTTAATACATATGAAAAGCAACCTTGGACATTGCATAAACCCTGCCAACAGGGTTTGGTTTACCAGGGACTGGTACTACAACCACGTCTCTGGTGTTATACAATAAACGCATTGAACCTTGACATCAAAACCCTGCCAACATGTGGTTTACCGGGGGACTGTTACTACAAACACGTCTCGGTTGTTATTAAACATATGACACCCCTAACCTTGGACATCATAAACCCCTCAACATGGTGGTTTAACCGGGGGGGACTGTTATTACAACCAACCCCCTCTTCTGGTTGTTATTAACTATGACAGGGGCTAACCTTGGGACATGCATAAAAACCCTGCCAACATGGTGTTACCAGGGACGGGGTACTACAACACCCCCTCTGTTGTTATTAACATATGACACGCTAACCTTGGGGACATGCATAAACCCGGCAACATGTGGGTTTACCCAGGACTTTTTTTACAAAAAAAAAAACTTCTCTGTCTCTGTTTTGTTACTAAAATATAATTACGCTAACCTAAGGCTCTGCTAATGCTAAAAAAAACGTACGCAAAAACTAATAAGCAAACTAACATAGGGATGGGGGAAAGGACCCATATAACAAGTACTGTTTGTGGATTAATTTTTTATTTAAATTAATTAAGGGGCTATTGCCATTTTATACAAATTTAATGTATATATGTTTATAATAATAAAATACATAAAATTCAATAGATAAAAAACATAACATAGTAAATTAAAATTTAAAGAATTTAAATTCTTGGGTATTTTACAAAAAAATTATTGTTAGGGTTTATTTAACCCCTTCCACCTTTGTTAAACAAAACTTGGGGGTAAAAGAAATTTTTATGAGTTCTCACATAGTACAGTCAAAACACAAATGCATATAATGAGGGCTCCACTTACTCTTTTAATAGAAGTTCACAGAGTAAGTAAAAGCTAAAATTTTTTCCACATATGTGCAAACTTTAACTAAGCCTCAATATATTACAAAAATACAAAATCTAAAAAAATTTATTATTTTGTACATTATCAATGCGGATTTCAAACGCAAAAGCAAAGTTTTTTGAAACATTATAACAATAGAGGGGAATGTCAAAAAGAGAATAGTTTTTCTCATGGTATTTCCAAATAAGCCCACAAGAACTTAGTATGTATAGAAACATTTAAATATAGAAGTTTTCTACT
This sequence comes from Homalodisca vitripennis, assembly GCF_021130785.1. Classification (NCBI taxonomy): domain Eukaryota; kingdom Metazoa; phylum Arthropoda; class Insecta; order Hemiptera; family Cicadellidae; genus Homalodisca; species Homalodisca vitripennis. The sequence continues at coordinate 1,975 of NW_025790729.1, forward strand.
CAATTGTTCTCTAATGTTCAGTTGGTTAAAGCAAAGAAACCATATTACCATAGTAAACTTTTTAAATTTTTGCGGGCCACCTTTATCCCCCGGGATTTTTTTAAACACATTAGTTTTATTGAATGGTCAGTCAACAGTTCTACAAAAATGTGGTTCTCTAATGTCAGCTTGTTGAAACTAAAGGACTTTTTTACAGTAATAAACGTAATAAGTGATCCAAATTTATATCCTGGCTTTAGCAACTATACCCATTACACATTTTAAAAAAGCTAAACAAGCGATCATTATTAAATCAAGAAATACCATAATTTATTAGTTTACAAACATTTGTAAGAAACTGACCCAAAACAGATCATTAGATCCGTTTTGGAATTCTAGATTGGGCATATCCTAGTTTTCATGATTACTCCCTTTTTACTAACTAATAAATCATAGGCTAAAATTACTGAAGCAACTTTCATATTATGACGTATAAATGAACTAAATCCATTACTTTTTCCACTGACGGAGCCAACATCATTACGAAGGACAGTTAAGGGGCATGGGCTGGGGCGCAAACTGATTTTTTGATTGACCAATAAGATAAACTGCTAATACAGCTAATACTAGCTTTAAAAAAAACTGTAAATTGTCCCCTTTTTGATACTTTGTAAAATTTTTGAAGATAAAATATTTCTGTTAATTAATTAAAAAAAAATTAAAATATTTTTACCTGTGTCAATTGCTTTAGTAAATGAATAATTAAAAATATCTGATAGCCACTGTTTATACTAAAATTCCAGTACTTTAAATACATCAATCATTTTTAAAATGATTTAAAGTAAAAATTTATATTTGCCCATGAAATGTACGATATTTTTAAAGTATTTTTTACCTAATATTTTCCGCAGTTAAATAAAATAATTTGATTCTTTCAATATAGACTACATGTATTGTTAGAAACACTCTTTTTTTAAAAATTGAAAACGAGCCAAGTTTAAACATTTGATCTTCAGATAACCCCTTTTGCTATGTTATTTTTAATAAAAGTGAATGGTCTTGCTGATTAAATAGTATATGCATTTTAGCTAAAGATTTTTTTTCATTTGCTCTCTAAATATTTTTCAGTATATGTTTGAAATTTAGTGTTAGGGCGGGGTATTTACAGTACCATCTCACGGCCGCAGCGGCATTTGGGGCGTTGTTTGGAGTAGATACAAAGGTTTTGAGTGATCCGCCATACACATTAGCCGCGTTACGGGGACAAATCCCGGATCACTCTGACACACTGTTGGCTTTGTGTTTGTAATTAGGCGTTTAAAGCCCGCATACATAAACAGTTCGTATTGATCGTCAGGAATATTTGAAAAAGATTTCATAAGCAACAAAATGGGGCTGTGTATACATATATCAAATAAAAACATAAAATAATGCCCCCACATTGGTTAGAAAAAAAAGTTTTGATATGGGAAAAAAGAAGCCAAAAGGGGTAGGGGAAAGCCTTTTGCAATAGGGACGTGGGAAAATCTATCTGTCCTCACGATATCCTGAAAAACTAATTGGCCCTTTACACTTGACCTGTGTATAATGAACCTTCTTTTTTTATATGCTCAACCTGAGTTTTCGATGACCTCACTCCATGAGATTGTAGGTGGTCCGTTACCGAATATTTTTTACATTAGCTTATGAAAAAACCATTGATGGAAAAAAGAAAAATACCAGAATAAATCAATTTTTAAACAACCTGAGTGAAAATTCATTGAGATTTAAAACACGTAGAATATACGTGAAGTTATTCTTCAGTAAAAAAAAAAATAATAAAATTTGGACTTTTTTCGTTTTTATTATGTCGGAGACAAGATTTCATTTTATTTACACTAGCGTGAAAGGCCCCCCCCTCCCGACTAAAGGAAACTTATATTATTCAAACACTGCTACAAAACCTAAGTTAATAAAAAAGCGTCATTGAGACCTGTCACTCAGCAAGACTGACAAAATTTTTTTTTTATGGAAGTATGCATAACTTTATTTTCTATACGAAGTTTGGGTCTTGGTTTTTTAATTTGTCCTTTTTTGGACAACCTCCAGAATGGAAATGGAGGTATATTCTTGGAAAAATGTAATTCAACTACAGCGGAGCCCTGATCCAAGTTACCCTTATCTCTAACAAAATTATAACTCCCGCTATTCTGAGGGCTGCAATTTCTGTGTTTTTACCCATTACCATTTTTTTGATAATATTTTTTACAGTCCAGATTATTATGAGGTACCTGTACATTAAAATCATAAAACCAAAAAAATGTTTTTAAAATCTTGTACTAAACAACAAAACAACTTTTTTTTTTCCAAGGGGGGGGACATTACACTTATTACATCGCAATTTTAAAGGTTAAAATGTTATAAATATTCAAAATCAATTACAAAGTATGAAATTCTACAAAAAAAGATAAAATTCGGTCCAAGGGCTTTGTAGAAAGACCGTAAAAAAGGGATCCGCTGCTTATATAAGTGGCGAACAATATATTTTTGGTCGCTGAGTGCTCTTGAAATTTATGTAGTTTGAAACGGGTAACTTACAACTGGGTGGAGTTGCCACTAGGAAAATTCCCAATTCTAGGGTTCTGGGCAGTGAGGGAAAATAAATTCGGACTTTAATACCAGACATTTTTTAACAAAAAAACAAATTTTTATTTTTATTAAATTAAAAAAACTATAATTTTAAAAAAAAATATAAAAGTATAAATATTCTATTCTGTAGCTACATTTAAGTAAAAAATTTAAACCTAGATGTTTGGGTTTGTTTACCCGTTTGAAACTGATTTTTTTGGCCAACTAAGATTTTTTGTGTGTTTTTTTTTTAAGTTGTCTTGTTTGGGGAACTCCACAGCTAGTAAACCTTGTCAATATTTCTTAAGGTTTTAAAATGTTTGTTAGTTGGAATTTTAATTGTTAACTCTAGGCCCAGAATCGTTTTTAATTTTTTTTATATATTTTTTTTTAAATTGTAATTAATATTAAAAACTTGTTGTATCCGTTAAAACTAAATATATCTGTAACAGATAAAATAAAAACCACATTACCTTTTTTACATGAAATTTTCAGTTCACTATTTCTATCCGATTGAAACATTATTACGTTTATTTTAACCTCGTTGGTAAAAAACCGACAGTCTGATTTCAACTAATTCAATGTTTTTTCCAACTTCCCCAACCCAGCGAGCCAAAGGCGACAAAAAAATTTATTATTGTAATTGTAAGCACCGATGCCCAGTTTTTCGTGTGTTTTAGTGCCCTTGGGCTGGGGCTGGCACACTTTTTTGTTTGGCTAGCAAACTGCCTTTAAACACTTAGGGAAACCCTACTAAACTCCCCAACTCCATCAACCCACGATAGATTACTAGACCATTTAAAACTGCTCCTGCACCCCAATAATTCGAACATTTGCGGTTAGTGAATATGCCGCTTCTGGGGTCTATCAGATTAAACCCAAATTTAGGGACAACATTGGTTTTTTATGTACCCATTAAGGTTTCAACTGGAAAGAAAATAAACCAGCCCAGAAGTTGAACCCTACTGGGGAAATATTTCAGTATTATATTAAATGTAATTGTTAAGGGAATCGAATGTCAAAACTAGTAAATAACCTGACGCAGGTTGGCATGTGTTTTAGTGCACCCGAAATAGCCAGACCCACCACCAGTGGGGGCCCGCGAAATAGGTGGTCCCCCTTATCTTCCTCTCGGTGGGCCCGAGTAACATTTAACCCGTGTTGATGTTTTTTAGTCGCAGTGTTATCAAGATTTGCCCCAAGGTTTTAGCTCTTGGCCCAGTTCTGGTTTTTAGTAAATTGAACTGTGCAAAGGCAGGTTACATGGCCGACTGACAGCGTTTGCTGGATGACACAGCGTTATCGTACACTAATTCCAAATCTACTAGTAAATTCGCAACTTTAATGCAGGAAGATTTAAATTATTTTAGTTTTTGGTTTGATAAGAATTTTAAGATATTAAGTGAAGAAACAAAATACATTGTTTTTTTTATACAAAAAGCAAACTAAACAAATTTTGAAAATTCCACTGGTTATCATGAACTTAGAATTTAAAAATAATAAGCAAACTGTAATTGCTTAAAGTTGGAATCGGTGGACTCAAAATGAAAAATACTTAGGTTTAAAATTTTAAAAGACTCCAATCTTTTCTTGGAAGAGCCATGTAAACAAAATTGAAGCTGGTGAGAACTGTTAGGAGTTTTTTACTTGTTTAAGGAACCCTTTGTCCAAAAAAAAGTTTTCCCAATTTGTAACATGTATCATGGCCCTTTTGTTGGAAATTAAGATTTTGGACTAGCAAGCTTTGGGGGAGGCACTTACATCAGCACATTAATTTCCCCCTTATAAATCCTCCAAAAGTCCCTTCCTCAGAATCATAACCAATTCCCGTTTTACTGATCATTCCTGGCCATTAATTTATTGGGGTTAAAAATTCTTTCCCTTTCGTAAATTTTTATATCTATAAAGTTTCTAAAAATATTTTTGATCAGAATTTCAAAAAATTATGACGAAAACGGATTTTACCTTATACATTAAGAAAAATAATTCTGTTTTTTTTTTCCCTAAATCAATTTAACTATAAATTCCAAACAATTTTTTTTCGTGGAGTGCACCGAGGAATTTCAATTTAATTCTAAATTTTATAGATAAAAAATTTCTCCTTAAACGTATATCTTAAAAAAAATTTTAAAATCTTTCCTTTTAAGTTTATCAGATTGTGAAAGCTTTCTCTGGGTTAATTTTTTTAAGAAAGTGGACCATGTCATAAATTGGGCATAGGGTACTCTAGAACTGCTAGGGTGTTGTTTTGTAAGCACGTTAGTATTATAAAAAGGAAATTTTTTAATTTTTAGGATATTTTTTTTTATAATTCAATCACTTGTTTTGTGAAAAACTTTTTTATTTAGTATTTTTAATTAGTTTTGAAATTGTTTTTTGCACAAAACTTGATATCTGAAGTTATGTGCTTTGTAGTAATGCAGCACAGCCCATCCTCCAAATCGTTTTTTTTTTTTAATAATAGGGATGGCTTAAACCCCAAAACAGGGCTTGCCTAGGGGTATGTCTTACTATTTTCCACAGCTTAGTAGATTTCCTAGGAAAAATATTTATAAATTTTAAAAAATACTGTATAAAAATTAATCAAACCCATTTTTCCCCTTTTTGTTAATTGTCTATTTCAGTTATTGTTTTTATTTTAAGAAGATTTATATTATATCCCATATGTAAAATCATATTCTATTTTTTGTATATCTTTATTGTGGTAAATGTTTAAAACTGTTTATTCAAAGTTGTGGAATAAAATTTTTTGAAAAAATTAAAATTGAAAATTTATTTTTAAAAACTCATTGGGGTATATTACTTGCCTGGCTTTAAATAATTTAAAACTAAGTTTTTAATCCACTGTTTTTATATATACTTTAAAGTAATTTTATTTAATATATTTTTTTAAAAATGTAAAATTAATTAGTTAATTTTGCTTACACTTAATGCAAAAAAGTAACGTAAATTAAATTCGAAATATTCAACTAACATTTTTAATTTTAAAGTAAAAGATTCAGTTTTATGGAAAATCTAAAATTAAAAAATTGCATAATTTATCTTTCAGTATAAAAAGGACAAAACTTAAAATTCAATTAACCTACTGGGAAATTTGTCAGGATTTCGTTTTTCCTTGAAATGATGCAAATTTTTCCAAAGAGATAAATTTTATTAATGTAGATTGGGGTGTTAGTGTCTTGTGTAGCGTTCATACATTAACTGTAGAAAGGACACAAAATTTGGTGCACACGCGCAGATAATATTTGATTGCTTATTAAAAAGAAAAATTAACCCCTAATTGAAAGTATTTGAGATCAAAAAAACAGAATCAATCAATCTGCACTCCCAAGTCATACCTTTTTTTTGCTAGACTCCCAGAATGTCACGACCAAAACGTCAAATTTTTTTGCTATGATTTAATTGCCAACTCGAGTAAATAACGTTGACGGGAAACGTTTTTTTTTTTGTCAGATAGTTAAATTACTAAAGTTAAGATATTACGTCTATACGAAACGTTATTTACGTTTTAAGAGTTGAATATAGCGGGGGACATATTTAAAATTTACAGATCTTTTGGCAGAGCCTATTTATTTCAAAGTGGAAGTCAGAAAATATGGTTTAATAATATTTTAAGACGTGATTTTTAGAGCTAAAAATAAAGACAAATTTTTTCATAAAGGTAGGTCCGGAAAACGCTTCATTAGTGAAGTAAATGGCTGGCGAAAGATTCTTTTTCAGTTCACCTAGTGGAAATTAAGTGATTCTGAATTTTTTTTTGTTTTCTTTTTATTTAAACTCAAATGAAGAGGATTTATAAGGGAAAGTCACCCCGAAAAAAAACAAATAAAAACCAACTCTAGAGATTGTAGTGTGAACAGTTTTTTTTTTGGGGAAAAAGGTTATGAAATTTGCCAAAAGATCTTATTAACAAAAATACCTTCTTAAAAAGTTTTTATATCCCATAACATTGTTAAATGACCAATAAACAACATTGTTTTTCCTAATGAAGGGTTTGTAGGGGGAATTTTTAAATTTTTTGAAAACAACCATAATAAGCCAAATTTTAACTAAATGTGTAAAAAAGTTATGATATTTTCCCGTTTTATAAGAAGGAAATGAGTATCTGATTGGTTAACAGCTGGTGAAAAAAACCAAATTATATTTTTAGTTCAAATTTTTTATTTTTTAAAAAACTAATAGACATATTTACAATCGCAATCTACAAAGTCTCATCGGAAGATTAAAGATGATGCTCAAAATGGACCTCCGTTGTTTTAAAATGCACGCGGTCAGGCGCTTCCCCATCGAGTTTCGGAAACCCCTTGAAAAAAAACCAGAATGGTCTGCTTAATGGTTTCCTAAGCAAGAAAACAATTAAGCATTATTTAACTCGCTGAAAAACCGACCAATCTGATTTCAACCTAAATTCAATTTTTTGCCAATCCAACCCCATACATGTATGGTATAAAACGTAGTTATATGTATAGTTAAATTAACTAATATAACATTTTAATGTTATATGTATTTGTTTTTTTTATAATTCAATAATTTATTGCTTGAGTTCCTGAAGAGTTTTTGGAATTTCATTTGGTTTAGTTTCTTGTCAAATGAAATCCCATTTTCATTTCAAGAATGCTTTAGATGTCTGGGGGATTGAACGCAATGTAAATTTAGTTTTCCAAACAAACACCCCCAATCTTCTCAAGAGGGATATTCCAACGTTATTGGATATTTTTCGAGGCAAAGAACATGAATACTTGCAAGAGGCAAAAAGAAGGGTCTTTCAGTCCGCTCTTTATTTAAAAACTGCTTTGAACACCATCGCAGAAACTAAGGAAGTAACGATGGTAAGGTATTGGGGGGGGTAGGTAGTGGAGATGGTTGGTTTGTTCTTTTGTTTCAAGTTTGTTGATTTAAAAAATGTTAAAGTTTGAAATATACTAGGAATGCACAACATCTACGAATATGAACATTTCAAAAAAATCTGCTCAAGGGGCCATGCAAAAGTGTATAACACAAAAACGTTTCCATGATTGAAATTTATCCTCTTTCGTTACATGAAGAAAGATATTTTTAATATATAAATTGTTTGATTGTGTAGCAATTGACTGCCATTATTTCTTCTCGCCTTTACGATGAAAAAAAAGATTGGTAATACCTGAAAATGTATGTTAAGTATATGGCTTTTGTTTTTAATTTAATTAAAAAAAAACGCCCCCGTACTTTACTAGTAATTTTATAATTATTTGGCATTTTTAATTTTAGTATTTTGACATTTTTTTGGTGATTATTAAAAAAAAAAAATGGTTTTAACCCGATATTTGTAAAAGAATAACTGATTAGTGTCGGGTATTTTTTAAGCATTTTTAATTTTGCTAAAAAAAGGTTTGGGGATTGGAAAAATGATTTAATTTTTCAAATTTTTTTTTTTTGTTAAAAAAAAAACAATCCCAAAAATATAGCACTATAAATAGCTTAGGTTGTTATTAACTAACTATATAACAGTTAATGAAGAATGCAATTTGGATGTAAGGAGGGGGCTTAATTTTTATTATAGTATATCTAGAGTTTTTTAGTGGGCATGTTCTGTCTGTAGTTTGTTGGGTTTTTTTTTTTCAAATGGGCGGCCGTCTCCTCCTTCGGTGATGGTTCCAACAGAATGGGGAAACTAAAAAAAAATTTAGATCAAATATATTTGACTGTAGCTCTTCTTTAAATTTTAATTTTTGGAAAAAACCCCTTTTTTTTATAACCTCAAGATTTTTTTTCGTTGTTGGGTGCCTTAAAATTTTTGGATTGGCTTAAACTTTTTAGGAAAAAAAAACCCAGAAACACCCATTTCAATTTTCCTTTTTATATGGGGAGGGAAATTTATTTTTTTCTTTTCTCTTTTTAAATTTTTTTTTACTTTTTTCCCTTGGGGGTTGAAAAACCCCCCACGGGACCCCCAATTTTTTTAAAATATTTTAATTTTGGAAAAAAAAAATATTCGGGAAAATTTAGTGAATCAAAAAAGCCATATGTTTTAAAATTTCCAAAAACTGATTAAACATTTACGATCATAAACTCAACGTTTGTTTTCAAAAAAAGCGCATCAATGTTTTTTTGACTTTAAAACATCTTGCTGACAAGGTGGGGGCCTAAAACAAAGAAAAAGGAAAAGGGGCAAAAAAGGGGCCCCCCATATAAAAAAAAAATTTTTTCTTATAACATTTCCTAATAGTTACAGCAAAAAAAAAAACATATTTTCCAAGCTAGAAAGCTTTAATATAATTTTTCAGGCTTTTGGGAGGGGGGGATAAAAATTTTTTTTCATATCTTATTTAAGGGATAGAATTTAAAAAGGTTTTGCTTTTAAAAAAAAATTTTTTCCCCATAAAGGCTTAAAAATTAGCCGCAATTAATATAATCGTTAAAAAATTGTCAAGTTTTAAAAATTTTTTGATTGCCTGACGGCAGAATTGGGCATTGGGGCTCGTTTCAGTAGCTTTAGCTACTGAAATTCCCCTTTTGAAATGTTCGAACCATGGGGCATTTTTGGTTCGGAATCCACGTTTTTAAAAAGCAGGGGTTTCCCTCCAAAAATCTATTTTCCATTTTTGGGCCTAATTTTTTTATATTAATGACACGTTAAAGGAATTATACATCTTTAACGGACAAAAACTAACCGTTTATTTTTCGTACGTTTTTCCACTTTTTCCTAAAATTCAGGAAAATTTTTTTAAAATTTTAAAAAATTTGTTTTGTTAGTGTTTTTTTTTTTATATAATTTTAAAGAAATCCTGCCCTTGCTCTAAACCCCCAGATCTCCATACCTGGTGCACCAATTTAATAACAATAAAAAAGGCTCCAAAAAAATACAATCTAAAACCCCCCCAAAAAATTGTCGCTGAAAGAAAAAAAAGTTCTTTCTACATTGGGGGGGTACGAAAAACAACCTCCCAGATGGAGAAAAAAGGGGGCTAATCAGGAAGTTATTTAGTAAAAGGTTAGGGTTAGTAATAAACCCTTTTCAACAATTTTTTTCTTTTGGAAAACTATGGGTAATAAATGACTTTTTTTTTTAATAAAATTTTTAATCCTCACTTTAAAAATTAAAATTTTTTTAAAAAATTTTTTTTTTAGTTTAATTCCCCTTTTTAATAAAATCTGCTCTCAAATTTTGGGTAAGATTTTTTCTAGCTTTGTATTAAAATTTATTTTTGTTTTCAATCAATAATTGTTTTTAGAAGTGAAATTTTTTAAAAAAAGATAATATCACCCATTACGGGGATTGGGTGCCAGTGTTAATAAGTTAATTATGGCAAGAATTAGTAGAAGAAAAAAAAACTGCGTGAAAAAAAAGGGTTTTATTTTTTAGTTATTTCATTTTAAATAAATTTTTTTAAAAATGTAAACTCGGGAAAAAAAAAACTCCTTTTTCCCCGAAAAAAAAAAATTTTAAAAAACGAATTTAATTAAATAAAAAGGGGCTATTTTTTTTCTTATTTCTTTTTTTTTTGGGCTTTTATCCCCCTGATGACTATTTTTTTTTTTGCTTTTTTTTAAAATTTTTTTTTAGTGTCTTTTCCAAAAAAAAATTTTTTGGAGAACTTTTTTTCCTTAGATTGCTAATGAAGGATGACAAGGGCCATTTTTTTTGCATTTTTTTTCGTGTTTTTTTAAAACTTTATAATTTTTCAAACAAATTTAGGAAAAGCCTTTAATTTTTTTTCCCGTAAGCGATAAAATTTTTCTTTTTAAAAAACCAAAAAAGGTTATACAGAAAAAAAAAGGCTATGTGTTATTTTTTTTTTTTTTAAAAACCTCCAAAAAAGGGCTTATTAAAGGTATTTGAAAATTTTTATGAAAAAATAAAATAAAAAGTACGCCCCCCCCAGTTTGGTAAAAATTCCCCACTTGGTATTTCACGTCCATTTTTTTCCCCCCCCAAAAAAAAAAAAAATAAAAATTTTTTCCTTCCCCCCTTTTTTCCACAACATTTAAAAAAAAAAAAAAAAAAAAGCTTTAGACCCCTTTTCAAAAGGAAGGACCCCCTTATAAAAGTTTTTTTTATTTTTTCCCAAAAAACACACCCCGTAACTGGGGAATAATAAACTAAAAAATATAAAAATGGGGTTTATTTTTTGAAAAAAATAACCCACACCCCCACCCCCACCCCCCAAACAACGCCCCCACCCCAAAACACACACCCCCCCCACCCAAAACACACACCCACCCCCCACCAACAAACCCCCCCACACCCCCCAAAAAAACCAAAACCCCCCCCACAACACCACACCCCACACACCACAACACCCCCCAACACCCCAAAAAAAAAAACCAAACCCAAAAAATTTTTTTAAATTTTTTTTTTTTGAAAATTTTGTATTTTTTTCTTCAACGTCCCAAAAAAAAGGAAAAAATTTTTTGGAATTTTTAACATTGTTTCCGAAAATTTTTTTTAGGGGACGAAAATTTTTTTATTTTTTTTTTTGTGGCGAATAATTTTCATTTTTTTAAAGAAAGAATTAATAAAAAAAAAGAAAGCAAAAAGGGCAACTTCCCCCGAAAAATATTTAGAAAACCCAATGTACTGCAGAAGGGAAGCACCCTAACGAGTCTACAAAACAGAAAAGGAAGGGGGAAAAATTTGGAAGCTAAAAAAATAAAAAAAACCAAGGATTAATTCAAAATCAGGTCAGCCTTTTTTTACTTGTATTTTGGGGAAGTTTTTGTGAGTCGTTAAGGGTTTTTTTTAAACCCCTGGGAAGTATAATGAAATAAATTGGTTTCCCCCTAATTTTAAAAAAAAAAAAACATGGGGGCCGCAAAGCCAAAAAACGCTAAAACTGTTTTTCCCCTTTTGTTTTTTGGGCCCCTTTTGAAAAACTGAAAAAAATTTGTTTCGGTAAATTACTAGAGGTAAAAAATTTAAACAGCTTTTTTCCCAAAAATTTTAAATAATTTCTTTAAGAAAAAAAAAAAAAATGGTAATACAAAACAAGTGTGATGTTAAAAGGAAAGGTTTTTCTCCGGAAAAATTCGGAAAAAATTTCTTTAAACACATTAAAATGCAAAAGTAAGAAAAAAATTACAATAAATCATTAAACTTTACAAATATCATATAAATCAAGGAATTTTAGGGTTTGAATGGGGGTTCCCCTTTATTAAAATTAAAAAGTATGGGGGTTTTTTTTTCGTTTTTTTTTAATTCTAGATATCCCCGGGAACACAGACAAAACCTCGATTTTTAAAAAAGGAAAAAGAGAGAAAAGTAAAAAAAGAAAATTTAATTTTATTTGTGAAAAATTTTTTACAAAAGAGGGGGAAGAAAAAAGAAGCCTTTTGGGTATAAAAAAAAACCAAATTTTCCATTTTTTTAAAAAAATGATCAAAAGTTCTTGGTACAAAAAAATCTCTCACCAAAAAAAATTTTTCTATTTTAAAACCCTTTTAAAAAGGGATTCGACATAAGGGTTTTTTAAACCATTGGGGGGAAACAAATAATACAAATTCATTTTGAAAAAGACTTAAATGGCAGTTATGAAAAAAGACAAAAAAAATTCCCCCTTTTGGTCCAAAAGGAAAAAAAATTTTAAAACCAAAAAATAAACAGACATAAGCTGTATGACCTCACAAAAATAAAAAACTAAAAAATTTGTTCACCAGGGGCCCCCCCCTGGTTAAGCTTTTCAATCAACATAAAGGAAAAATTTTTTCATAAAAACCCCCCGCTTTTTTTTTTTACCTAATTACAATCACAATGCCCCTTTCAGAATGTCCCCCCCCCGCCGCCGCTATGTTTTTTTTAAAAAATGGGGTTAAAAAAACGCGGGGGTTTTTTCCCCCCCCCCCCGGAGACCCTTTGTAGGGCAAAATTTTGTTTGGGGATACCATGATTCTAAACATCAGTAAAGGTCAAATTTTCATTTTTTGAGCTTGTTTTTTTTTAAAAATTTTTAAAAAAATTTCCTTTTTTTTTAAAAACAAATTGTGGGATTTGGGCTGTAGTGGGGGTAATTTTTTCGGGGTTAAAAAAAAATACCCTGTTTCGAAAATTTTCCCCCCAAAACAGGATTTTTAAAATTTAATGAAAAAAGTCGTCTAGTCAAAGTTAATGTAAATTTAAAATTTTTGGGGTGGTTTTTTCATGTAACTATGGGAAAAAAAAACCTTTAAAACTGTTGACCGGCAAAAAAAAACCCCCTTTCAATAAATGTATGGGTACTATAACCAAAAAAGTTTTTATGAACATTTTTTTAAAAAATTGGTTTTTTTTGGGTGAATTTTTCGCAAAAAATATTTTTTCCAAAAAGGTTTTTTAGCATAAAAAAAAATTTCTTTTTTAAAAAATGTAAAATGCATTTTTCAAAACACTTTGAAAAAGAGCTGAAATATTCCCGATGTCATCCTGTTCATTTTAAAAAAACAAAATATGTTTTTTTAAAAAAAAAGGAAATATTATTTTTTGTATAGAACATAGTAGTGATTGGGTAAAAAAAAACAATTTTTTGGTTTTTCAAAAATTCTTCTAATAAATAAATTTTACCCCATTACAGCTTGCTGGAGTATGTTCTTGGGCGTCTTAAATAGAAATTTTTTTGATGGATTTTTTAAGACTGTTTGTTTTTAAAAAAATGTTTAAAAAAAAAAAAAACTGGATGAAAAAAAAATTTAAACGTTGAAATTTTTTTTAAACTCTAAAAAAATCAGTCTTGATTTTTTTTCCCCAGAAACTTTTCAGGGGTTGTTTGGGGAATTCCGCAAATTTTTTAAATTTTTTTATCCCTTCTGGGGATATATTTATTTTGGGTTTTATAAAAATTTTCACCCCAAGAAAAAAGAACTGGGGGCCAAGGAAAATTTTTCTTGCCCCGGGGGACTCCATTAAAAAAACCCCTTTAAACTTTTTTTTATAAAAATATGGGGCTGAAATCACTTGGCTAACAGTCCCAAAGTAAACCCCATTCTTTTTTCGAGGGCCCCTTCAATAAAAAATGCTATGGACGGCAGTTTTAAAGGCCTTAGAAAGGTTTAAAAAAAAAAAAACCCCCCTCAAGGGGAAGCCTCCTCCTTTCTTCTCCAACCCCAAAACCCCCGGGCTACCCAACCCCGGGGTTGTTTATTTAAAGCATCAAAAATGGTTTAAATTTTTTTTTTTTAAAACTAAAAATTTTTTGAGGAGAAAGAAAAATAAAAAAGGATCAATATAATTTGCAAAAAGGGTTTTTTAAAAAAAGAGAAACCCCCCCTTTTTTTTGGAATTTTTAACTTTTTTCCTGTATTTCTCTGAAGTTTTTCATTTTAAAGTGGAATTTTAAATTTCCAAAGGTTTTTTTTTTCTGAAAAATTATAAAAAACCGTTTTTCTTTTAATTTTTTTTTTAAACGGGGTAATTTGGGGGGTTTTAAAAAACATTGCTTTTACCAACGTTTTTGACTAACCCAATTGAAAAAAAGGCCATTGAATTCGTTTTTGGTTTTTTTTTTTTTTTTTTTGGGAAAAACCCAAAAAAAAACACGTACTAAAATTTAAATTTAAGGTTACTGGGGAAGCCCAACGCCCCAAAATAAATTTTTTTAACATTTTTTGAAGAAAAACATTGAAAAGGAAGGAGATTCTTCTGGGGGTTCATTTTTTAAAATTTTGGTCATAAAAAAAACCCCCTTTTTTGGATGCCATACTGGGGCCCTCAGCCTGAAAAAATTCCCCGATGTAAATGTACAAATGATCAAGTTTTTTTCTTATTAATTTCTCCCCTCTTCGAAAAAACGGGAACTATTTTTACCTCCCTTCAGGGTTTCCCCTGTTTGGGGAAAAAAAAGCTGAAAAAAAACCAATCCAACCTCCCCTGAAAAAAAAATTTTCATTGGGGGTACCCCAAAAGGGGAAAAAGCCCCTTTTGTTTTTTATTGCTGATCTAAAACATTTTTTAAAAAAATTTTTTAAAAATAAGTGTTTTTTTTTTAAAACGCAAAAATGTGAGCAAATGTAAAAAAGTGGAAAAAATTACCCCAAAATCCAAAATTTTTGGATTTTTTTAATATTCCCCGAATCCTATAAAAAAAAAAAAAATCTAAATTTTTATACATCTGTTTTTAAAAGTTTTTGCGGGGCCCCCCACCCAGTTAAAAAAAAAAAAACAAATTTGTATTTAAAAAGCTTTGGGAATTTAGCAAAAGTCTTTTGAGACAGAAGAATTTCAGTTTTGTAAAAAAAAGGGTATAATTTTAAACCTACCCCCCCTTTTGATGAATTTTTTGTAAGTGACCCGAAAAAGGGGGAGAAAGCCACGGGGGAAAAAAAAACACTTTTTGTTCTTCAAAATTTTTTTTAAAAATAAATTAGGCTACTTTAAAATTACACAAATTCAATAAAAAAATACGTGTATCTTTTTTCCTCAAATTTTAAAAGTAGTAAAAAATATTTTTTTGTACAATTTGTTTTAATATAATACATTACGAGGCACATTTTTTAATTTTGGGCTGTATTCAAAATTTGGGGTCACAATACTTTTTTGTTAAAAAACCAAAAAATTTTCCATTTTACACGGGTTTTTTTTTCTAGGAATTTTTTCGAATTTAAATTTTTTTAGTAAAAAAATATCACCTTTCCCCCCCGTTTACCGGGATCAACTTTAGAGATTCCCCAAAAAGGAAAAGAACTTCTCTTTTAGATTTAAGGGATCCAATGAGGGGACGCAATTTACTGGTCTGTCCCGTTCGGATTTGTCCCCTAAATCTAGCCCCTGGACAGTATTTTTTTTGCTACTCCCCCCGGGGCTTCAGGGGAAAATGCTGATTTATATCTGACAAAAGTGAACGTAAAAACCGGATAAAAACTTTATGTATTTTTTTCCCGTGTGGGTGTCCAAAAACAGTAAGTTTTTGTTGTTTGATTGAATTTTAGGCCCCCCATTTTCATTTACTACAAGGAATCTATTGTCTGGGATTTTTTTTAGCTCAACCTTTTTCCCGGGTTTTAAAGAAAATTTTTTTTAAAGACATCGTGTATTAAAAATA
>NW_025790730.1:0-27664 GCF_021130785.1 Homalodisca vitripennis
ATTTTAAAAATGAAATATAAACATTCATTATACGTTTGGCAATATGAGCTAAGAATATGGAGTATAAAACTAGGAGTGACAGTAGTCCACTTGGCTCTTGATGTTCCATTAGTGACGTCAGAGTTTCATCAGATGCTACCGTATTCCTTACATCCACCCTTCAGGCCCTACAGTACAACTTTGTACTACCAAACATCTCGTCATTGCTGTAACCTGAAGAAACACTTTGTGATAATTATACAGGATTCTTCGGTAAATCATTTATACCTCAAATATATAAAAGTTAGAGTTATATAAAGTAAAGTAAAGATGTATTATTTAACAGGACTTATATAGAGATTAAATCGGAAGATAATTAAAACGTAATTGCACAAAGAGTTGTTTTTTGCCAGTTATTGTAACTCAACAGTACAGCAATTATGGTAAGATTAAAATAATGAGTTTTAAATGTTATAAACTATGCAATAACAACGTGTATTTTAACCTTTTTTAAGAAACGGCTGGAAGATAATATTGAAACATAATTATCATATATTATTGATATTTATTTAAAATAACCTCATTTCCATATTCTAAATGACATATTGATATTTCATATAAAGTTCAGAAATTTTAAAACCATTAAAAAATAAAATTAACTGAATAGAAAAATGTGTCGTTTTAAATTTGAATAAAATGTTTATAAACAACATTTTTACACACTACATTTTACTCTTCTTACGTTACCTATTTACTTTTTTTTAAATATTACACCTTGACTAAAAAGCAAACCAAAATATCAAAATGAAGATTCAATTAACGTTATAGTTTATCGCTGACTTAACTCCGAATTTTAACAGGTTTTAAACAGTTTGCAATTTGTACACGGATCGGTGTAATAAATAAAAAATATAGCATATATGTACTATAGAAATAATATAGAACTTTTAAAAATTGTGAAACATTGGTATGTGACAATGCGCAGTGCTTTATAAGTGTGGGAACTTTCTGTTTAAAAGAGTATAAAAACACCAATCTATTACACCCTTTGAGGGGTGTACTTCGAGATGTAATAAATGTGATACAGTTTTTGAACTTAAAAACAAATGTTAAAAATATACTTTGCAAATGTTGAAACTAAGTCGGATCAGAAACTGAGTTATAATTGGACGATAAATACCGAGACCCTCTGAAGATACGCAGTGTTTACCATACAAACTCATGTTCAGAAATTCTCCAAATTTTAAAATTACAAACCTGTGGAAAAATAAACGATTTGATCCAGGGTGGTGTGTCTAAAGCAAATGACAATGAACATCTTTAAAAGGTCCTGTTCAGTTAAAGAAATCTATGGAATAAATATAATGTTCTCCTGTAATTATAACCAAATACATTTTCAATAATAGTTGTTTATAGCTTCTGTGTTTAAAAGTGTCAATAATTAAATAATAAATTATATCTGTTTGTCATGTTTCACGTGCTGCTACACATCAGCTGAAAGGAGATACATTTTTTTTTTAAATATCAACAACAACTAATTATACCAGTCTGAAAATCCTCACTCAGCACCTGTTGAGCATGTGATCTTACAAAATGCACACTACATAAATAAATAAAGGGTAAGTAAATATTGTTAGAATTAGGGCACAGGTATGTTTATGAAATCTCACGCGGGCTGCATTTGTTAAATAGAGGTATTGTTAGAATGAGACAGAGAGATATACTCGTAAGATTTAGCCTAGCTAGCTATCCTATGGGTGACAGCAGACGACACTTCCCGTCCTCTAGTATCACCAGTGAGAAGGGATGGCAATGCCTATGGTTCCGTGCAGCACCTATGGTTCCGTGCAGCACCTATGGTTTCGTGCAGCCCTATGGTTCCGTGCAGCACCTATGGTTCCGTGCAGCACCTATGGTTCCGTGCAGCACCTATGGATCCGTGCAGCACCTATGGTTCCGTGCAGCACCTATGGTTCCGTGCAGCACCTATGGTTCCGTGCAGGCACCTATGGTTCCGTGCAGCACCTATGGTTCCGTGCAGCACCTATGGTTCCGTGCAGCCCCTATGGTTCCGTGCAGCACCTATGGTTCCGTGCAGCACCTATGGTTCCGTGCAGCACCTTCTGTTGAGATCTGGATGTAAATATGAATCTGCATTCTATAGCGAGGCCTCTTTGGCACTTCATGGAATTCTGAAGATCCCTTTCTTGAGTATCAAATAGAGAATTGAGGCCATTTCTGCTATGTACATTGGACAATTATGTACCGTAGAGTAAAAGTTTTATCCCCCTTAGAGTAAAATTTAAATAGGCCCCTTTGTCGGAATCAGGCAACTACATATTTCTAGTGTTTGTCAGCGGACCTTTGGCTGGGTTCTGACCAACCGTGGCTGATCCAAGTAAACGGACCCGCTTGATTTTTTAGTTTCATGTTTCGTCAGTGGAGCCTAACCATTTCATCTACCCTCCCTACCACCACCCGTTCCGCGCTCCTGGCCCAAGCAGATGAACTGGCTCAGTATACTATAGACCTGTGAAGCATCCGGTTATATAGTGAGAAGTGCTAATTGACTGAGCTGTTCCTCCAATCGCCATCAATTGTAAGTTACCTTTTAAGTCCATTAATTAACCTAATCAAAGTTTGTTTTGTGAATTAAAATAATGTCCTGGTAATTTTAGAGTCTGAAGTACTTTAGATCTTAAAGTAGAAAGTTTAATTTTTAATTTTGGGCAATGTGTTTTTACTCTTTGGTTTCAGGAAACTTTTTGAAGTACTTTTTCTTTACCTTTTAAGCTTTGTAAATCCTTTGGATTTGTAAACTTTTGGATTTGATAACATTTAGAAATTTTGACTTTCCAATTTTTGAGTAAATTTTAAGGTTTTTATATATTTTAGTATTTGTTGAATACAAGTATTTAATTTTTGAGAAATGTAATTTTAAATATCCAGTCCCTTTAAAATAAAGTTATATTGTAATTACTTTATTTGATCAAATGACTTTAATTTCATTTTTGGACATTAAAATTATACTTTAATTAAATTAAAATACTGTATATCATAATTAATTAGGAATAAGGTACAACACAGACACTCACATACAAGAGCACTTATAAAAGACAATTAATGTATGAGACATTTGAAACATATATCTAGGGATTGAACATTAAATTATATATCTTTAATGTAAACTCGAGACATTGAAGAAGAAAAATGGGTTGTATAGGTTGGAACTGTTATGATCTACTGTTTTTATAAAGAGTGAGAAAGGGCTGAGAGCTGAGATGCTTGCGACACTCACAATGAGAGGTGATGAGAGCCTGAACTTGACAGTAACATCTCTCGTCTGAGCTTTCTGGAGAACAGAGGCTAAAAATAATCGTGACACAACACTTTCATTGCAAAGTGATAAATAAAATTAAAAAAAATAATCTTATAAATAAATAATTTTTATTTGTATTTTAATATGAATTAGAAATTATAGTAATTATGTGTTCTTCTTAGTTATTCGTTAAACAAAGACATTTTAAACTAATACTTTTTATCAATTAAATAAGTTTGACAATGAATAATTTTTGAATGTTTTGTAAAAACAGTGAATAAAGTTTCAAGATGAGTGAAATTTAACCAACTTGTGAACATCTTTCACAGATACTACTTAGTTCTGAAATTTCAGTTTTATGTTTGTTATATGTAATACTATAATAATTTTCAAGATTCCAGAAGAACTCGCACAAGATGACATTAGTTTTGTAGTTATGTATAATAAAATTTTTGAGATATTCATCGGATACAATTGATGGTTTGAGAAAGTGAAATTTAAGTCCAATAGTGAATATTATTGAAAGAGACTCACATTACCTATACAATTGATATTCTGTTCTAATATTATAGTTTATTTGCATACTTTTTTCTGCATTTTGGTTTAAATTACATTTAATATTAAAATCATAAAATAGTTAGACCTACGCATTTTCACATTTTACCTGTTATGAACTTTCTAGGTAGGGTTGCCTCACCCTAAAATATCTGTATAAAAATTATAAAATGGCTTTCGAGTGACTAACTGATTGTAAATGTAATAACGTATTACTTGTATATATTATTGTAAAAATTCAACTAATTATTTATATGTAAACCAAACCATGTAAAATAAGATGACATAAATTTTTAGTCTATGAAGTCTGATATACTATTTTGTGATTTTATATTTGATTAGTGATTTAATTTAAGTTTTCATTATAAGATTTATTAATTTAAAATGCAGGAAATAGTTATATAAACTACTAAGTTAAGAGACATTCTTTTAAGTAGATTGCAACGAAAAACTGATGGAGGAGATATTAGGAAATAGAGTGAACAATCGTTACGACACTAAGTGATGTATACCCGGCCACAAACCCACTCGTACATCACGTTACTTTTCTCGGTTTATTTCCTGTTGAAACATTGGTGATGGAGGAGATATTAGGAAATAGAGCGAACAATCGTTACGACACTGAGTGATGTATAACCCGGCCACAAACAAACTCGTATAACTCATTACTGTTCTCTGGTTCATTTATGTTGAAACATTGGTGATGGAGGAGACATTAGGAAATAGAGCGAACAATCGTTACGACACTGAGTGATGTATACCCGGCCACAAACACACTCGTATACATCACGTTACTTTTCTCGGTTCATTTCATGTTGAAAACATTGGTGATGGAGGAGACATTAGGAAAATAGAGCGAACAATCGTTACGACACTGAGTGATGTATACCCGGCCACAAACACACTCGTATATCACGTTACTTTTCTCGGTTCATTTCATGTTGAAACATTGGTGATGGAGGAGATATTAGGAAATAGAGCGAACAATCGTTACGACACTGAGTGATGTATACCCGGCCACAAACACACTCGTATATCACGTTACTTTTCTCGGTTCATTTCATGTTGAAACATTGGTGATGGAGGAGACATTAGGAAATAGAGCGAACAATCGTTACGACACTGAGTGATGTATACCCGGCCACAAACACACTCGTACATCACGTTACTTTTCCCGGTTCATTTCATGTTGAAACATTGGTGATGGAGGAGATATTAGGAAATAGAGCGAACAATCGTTACGACACTGAGTGATGTATACCCGGCCACAAACACACTCGTACATCACGTTACTTTTCTCGGTTCATTTCATGTTGAAAACATTGGTGATGGAGGAGATATTAGGAAATAGAGCGAACAATCGTTACGACACTGAGTGATGTATATCCGGCCACAAACACACTCGTACATCACGTTACTTTTCTCGGTTCATTTCATGTTGAAACATTGGTGATGGAGGAGATATTAGGAAATAGAGCGAACAATCGTTACGACACTGAGTGATGTATACCCGGCCACAAACACACTCGTACATCACGTTACTTTTCCCGGTTCATTTCATGTTGAAACATTGGTGATGGAGGAATTACTTCTACGAGAATTTGTATAGTCTAAGTATGTGGGCACATTATATAACGATATAACAAAACATGTGGAAGAGTTGTAGAGTAACATTTTTTACAAATCTTGGGTTGGTAAAACATTTTCACCAATTTCAATTTACGTAGAAATTGAATTGACATGGATGACAGTAATACAGGTTTCTGGCTAAGGTTGACTAGCCTGCAAAACGATTATTTGCCTATCTTATATTATATTTTTGATGTGAATAATTACTTCAATTACGTTATATTATAGAAACTTACAAACTTAGAACTTAGAAGACTTACAGTCACATTTTTATAGTGAAAAATTTAAGAAAAAAGAGGTAAAGCTAAGGTATCCAAATGAGGAGTGATGGCCTGAGAGCAAAGTATGCCGATATTAAAACATAAAGAATGAGAAGTGCAGAAAAAGAGAAGGACACATAATGGTGTGTGGGTGGTGATTACCGTCTAGAATTACCTGTTAAAAAAGTTGCATCAACATTGTCTTGCATTGTCAATGAACCAAGATGAGTCTCAGGGTTTTGGTACTGTTTTTTTATTATATGCATAAGTTTAGACAACATACCAGTCGGAATTCTCACTATGTCTTAGTCACAGTATTAAGAGAACCGACCCGAAGAGAGCACAATTCTTGTAGAGAAATACAATTACCAGTGTGTTCTTAATTCCCGTATTCTCCGTAATAATGTTCCAATTATTGTCGTCTATCAAGTTTCACTGGAAATATAAACAAGTTCAATCAAACATAAATAAGAATTATTATAATAGGGGTTAATTCTTCTTTTTCAATTATGTAACTAGTTTTAACAGCTGTAGCCCAATATTCCTAAGTGCTGCTTCAAAACTACGGATCATATTAATTTCATAACAAAATTTTCATTGAAAAGCTATAGTCTACATGTCGAAAATTTAGAGTGCTGTTTACTGTACATTAACGCTTCCATGTTTTTACATTTATTATATTTTTTTGTGTTATCTGTTTCAGTAAACACAAAAATCCCAAAGTAAAATATGTATTACTCCTAATATGTAAAATTTGGATACACAATTTCAGCTCCTTTCCCGCATTGTATTTTACTCATCCCGACAGTTAAGACCTGCTGTATTATTTAAATGCTTTATTATTTATTATGTGTTTTGCAATTTACACACAAAGTCGTAAATGCACTAAAGTCTGCATATTAAATTGGCATGATTCTGGATTATCTACGATTAGTTTAATATCCGATAAATCCGATTACAAAAAAGTTCTTTATCATATATGTTTACAAAAGCATTTTAGCATTTTTCATTGTTTTTTTAGATTATCACTTCATTGCTAAGCAAAAACAACCACATTTCAAAATATTGTTTTATTTTCAATCAGTTATAGAGCATATTAAAATTAAAATTTTAAAGTATTATAACGTTTATATAAACTGTCTAAACACTGATCGAAATGTTGACCTCAAAAATTAAAATTTTCCACGATTGAACCGTGCCTGGCGTGGCTCGATACCCCTCAAGAGTTTTAGGGTTGCAAAAATTGTCTACCCTTCCGTGTTGGCGTATTGAAGGTATTTTATCTTGCATCAATTTCGTTTAGCTCATAAGATACGCCAATTTATCCTTCACCTGTATCGGCTGAAAAGAGTTGGGTAGTTGAACTGGAAGTTTAAATGTTTAAAATGGATAAGAGCCTCTCGCATAGACTTGGCAAAGGGTCACTTCAGCTGGATCCTGGGTATCGACGAGTCTTAGGACCGAGTCTTCTACTTCTTGCCGAGGATTTTAAGCATTTCGCTAAATATGAGAAAAAGGTTCTATTACGGGACTAACTCTGGTTGACTACTGCGGAGCAGTAGAGAATGCTGAAATGTAAGCGGCGGTGTGGTAGCAAAATACCACTGCTACGACTCAATACTGATCATCCATCGTCTTCTCGGTATCTCGGTATCTCTATAACCACTCTGTATTTGCTACATAGTGGCTCATAGTGTATTTGCTATTGAACCTGTGCCTGGCTCACCGTAACCCGGTAAGCCATACTTATAGTAACTAACATCGCCTTACTCAGATGATTTCGCAGTGAGAACCTATTGAAAATCAAAACTATGATTTTGGAAATTATTGAGGACTTTACCAACTCGTACATATAATTTGCCAGGAGAACTCCGTGTCATGGGACAATTTCCTCGTCTGCCATATAATTTCTGTTACAACTGCATTTCTATACAGTTTATAAAATGTTTTATATGTGTTAAATGTTTATTTCAGCTGGTGGCCACCGGTCTACGCGGTTTTTGTTGTTTATCTGTAAACTCGTATATAAGATTTATAATTAATTAGGTATTAAACAGAAAGAATATTAATTCTGGGCCTTTGTACCTCATGGTTATGTTCTGTAACTTTGTCTTACCAGGTAATATTATATTAACGTAAGGGTCAACATAGCTTTTTAAACACATAAAACTCTTGTCTTACTAATTTATTCAATATAATCACAAAAGAACATGTTTTTATACCCTTTAGTGAATTACATAATGACTTTTTTCAAGCCATTATCTTATCTTCAGAAGTTGTTATTACTTGTCACTGGACAATAGTAGTAGTATTATTATTATTTTGATCTAATCTTCACGTTCAGCTTAACAATAGACAAGGAATAATTTCATAATGTTGGCAAACGTAATTGAAATACATTACTTCTTACTTACTTTTATGAATGATACTGCGGTGATCTTTAAATTACTTAAACGTCTATATTATCTTTCTAATGTTATTATGCGTTACGAGTTGTGAACTTTAGCTCTGGTTCGGCTAGAAATTGTTTCTCTGTTAATGGATATCGCAATAAACGGGGCGGCGACCTCGAATTTATTCCAACTTAACAATTAATACTCTACAAAAGTAAACGTAAACTTGAGTCGTTCAAACCCCGGACCTTATCCCTGAGTGAAATGGCATTTTGGGTTACTTACTGTCCAGTAATTGTGGTCCCCTAGCTCGTGGTAACGCTAAGTCACATGAAGTAAGAGATTGTATAAAAATTATTTGTTTAAGAAAGTAAAATTGATTTTTTTAATGATGTCAAATAGGATTTATTACACTTTTTACGACTTAAATTTTACGGTTCTTTCAGCTTAGAGTGTGAGTGTGACAACACCTAATTGACGTGTTAAAAGATCAATTTAAAAAAAAATCAATATTAAGCTATTAGATTGATGGTTATATCTAAAAGACTTTAGTTTCTATTCCGTTATAAATGCTTTTGTTTAGAAACAGTGACACACGTTTGCGTTTGTTGTTCAAGTAAAAACGGATTTCATAAATGAAACATTGCATATTATTCCAAAAGTGTGTATTAATTGTTCTTGATGTACCACTGGAGTATGTATTTTGGAAATGTAATCGAGTAAATAAACATTTGACTAGTAAATATGTTGCGTGTAATATGAAATAAAAGTCTAAAAATAATTGTTTCAATAAAGAAATTTTTTTAATGAAAGCCACTAAACTAGTACGATTGACGATCAAAAAATAGTTATAACAATATATCAACAAGTTCAGTATTCAGACAGAAATTCTTTGACGGTAATAACTACTGCATGTCTTCGTCCGCTCCCCAGCGTTAAATTTGCGAAACGAAAAAACTGTTAGTAGTTATAAATAGTGGTATTGATAACAAAATATTTGTTTATTTGCCTCCGAAAGTTTGTCATTGTTACGTAAATGGTAATCTATTTAAAACAATACGTTTGTAGCAATACACTTTATTGTTTTAATAGAAACGATAACAAAACTAATAATTGTATGTGATAGTTATATTTAATACCTTTAAATTAATTTCTTACCCACAGGAATTGAAATTGACTAATGTATGCCTTTGATTCTGACCAGGCAGAAGTCTAAAAATACATTAGAACGTTTGTAATAAGCTGGTAGGTCAATTTATTCTACACTATAGTACGAGATCTATCATTGCAAGCCTTTATGTATTTTTTTATTATTTATTAATATTATAAAGTTATATCAGTGAATAATTATGCTACTGGAATTTATAGTATGTAAGAACTAATCTTTTATAATACTACAAAATTTTAAACAATATATATCAGTTATAAGTGCCTTAAACAACACGTTATTGGCCATAACCCAGGCCTGCAATGATATTTATCGTACTTTAGTGATTTAATTTCCATTCTAATTAATTGAAATCATCATCAAAGTGACTGTTTCGTAACTGACATTAACACAACTTCAGTTGTAAGTGGCATGAAATAAAATATTGTATGTGCAGTTTCCATTGGTATTCTGTGAATGATATATAATTTAATATAGACAATATTATTAAAAAGTCCATTTCAAATAGGAAAAACTTCATTCATGACCTAGAAATTTGTATAACAAATATAAACACAAACAATCCTCTACAGGATATGATGATTGATACATTGACAGTTGAATATTAAATTGCAGCAGGTGAAGAGGTTGAACTGAGGGACACATGTCACTTTTAATTAATTAATAATTTCTACCAGTCCATTTCCACATTGCCATAGACAGGTGATATTATTGTATAAGCAAAACGTGTAATTTTAGTTTGTAATTCAGATAAGTGAATTACAGTTTAAATCCGAAGCATACGATTACCGGTACGTGAGCTGTGAAATCAAATTGTATAATTTTATGACCATATCATACATTTAAAGGGTTTATGGACATTTTTTATTTTCAAACACAAATGATTATATCTATTTAAATTTATAACTATATTGACTAAAGCAGTGGTGGATAAAATACTGCTTTATTGTTTATACTGTTTGAACTGTGTGTACTAGTTATTAAGATAAATAAACTGAGTTTGCTTGTAAATTTTAAGAAGTCGATAAATAACGAGCTACCAAGGGACTATAGGCATTAGCTCTGCTCTACAGAAGAGAAGGTGTGATTATCTCGTGTCAGTAACTATGGGGTAAAAGGCTCCCCAGTGACAGAGCAGGTCATCATCAGGTCAGTTTAGTTTCGCTCTTATAGACGTGTATACATTATCTCCGTTGTATAATCTACCCTTTTAATGGATTTATTTCTTTGTTGAAAAATCTCCTATTTATAATATTAAGATTTAACAAGTTTACTTAAGCAAGTAACCAAATCCTTTTTAAATTAAAACCACGACAGTTACAATCTTTTTTTTGGTTGCCTTTTGATTTATAAATGAAGTATCACAATTTTTTATTTCTCAAAGCGACAATTTGGTTTATTTAGAATACCTCTGATATCAACAAAACATTTTGTTTTAAGTGACGTAATATTTTTTAAGAAAGGGCGGCGATATACTGCCAGATTTAACTGTGACAGCACATATTGTGTTGCAGCCAAAATTTTCCTCACTCAAATATTAAAATCTTTTTCGTATCAGGTAACATTATAGAAGAGAGGATGGCGATGATTTTTTGCCAGATTTAACTGTGACAGTCCATATTGTGTTGCAGCCAATATGTTCTTCACTCAAGTATTAAAGTCTGTTCCGCCTCAGTTAATATGATAGAAGAGAGGATGGCGATGATTTGTTGCCATATTTAACTGTGACAGTCCATATTGTGTTGCAGCCAATACTTTCTTCACTCAAGTATTAAAGTCTGTTCCGCCTCAGTTAATATGATAGAAGAGAGGATGGCGATGATTTGTTGCCATATTTAACTGTGACAGTCCATATTGTGTTGCAGCCAAACAGTTTTCTCACTGAAAGAATGAAATAAGTTTTTTCTCAGGTAGTATTGTAGAGAGAGGACGACGATGATATGTTGCAGGACATAACCATACCAGTCCTTATTGTATGGTACCTAAGTTTCTTCTAACACTTCCCAGGATCACATATTCGCGCCTTTATTTTTCATTTGCACACAAATCTTACTTTACACGTTTGGAATAATATTTTCTACCATGCACAAAACTAAATGACTCGTAAAAATTACTTACTACGACTTAAAATCGTAAAATACAGGACACTTTATCTCTGTGAAAAGAAATTCTGTGATTGGCCATTTTAATGATTTCCAACATGAATTGTACAATTAGATTGCCTTGCCTTGAACCGTACGTTAATCACTGAGACGATGGTCTGTCACGTACGGTTTGAATATTAATCATACGCAGATCTATAATAGTGAGCACGTCTAATGATATTGAAGGAACAGGAGATGAAGCTGCCACCATATTGTAGTGGATTACTACTGACAATCCAGGTTTGAAAATGTATCATGTACAATTCAAAATCTCTTGTTATTTAAAACTAATTTAGCGCTAACACATAAAAAACGAACGAAGGTCATTAGTTAGAAAATGAACGGTAAAAACGGGAATAAACAACGTTAATTGGCTAATATACGAGTACAGCATGTGTTAAATGTTATACTAATTTTGATATAAAACGTATGCAATTATGATTATGAAATTAAAAAAAATCTAGTCAGCTGCAAAGGTTACAAGTTTTGATTGGAGAGGAATAAATACTTGGCACTGAAATTGCGGTTTTTATTTATTTGCATGGATTTGCAGACTTGCAATCACAAGTGGATTCGGCTGTGCACATATGATATAAAAGGACATGTTTACTATACATTTTTATTGTAAAGTCTAGGGTTGTGTTTCTAAAACGTATTTATGTACTAGCCAATGCGAAGTTTAATTGCAGATCGTTTAGCGAAGTGTCTCTCCCAATTGATATTGAAAGTATATTGCGTACTTGTGTGTATATCTATGCACGGTAACTTTCGAGTGAGTAAACTTAGAGAGTTGGAATTTAGTGTTACTCTAACTCTAACTCTTACTTATTATTAAGTTAGTAAGTACTAAAAATCAGTATTTTTAACAAAATTGAAAATGATGAACATTGCTCCATTGAGAGTTGCTCTCCGAACCAGAATGTGCTCTGATAGGTGAAAAACGCGGAACTCAAACCGATCTGAATTCTGGCGATCATTTAATCTTATTATAATACGGGTTTTTTCTTGTGAATATCTGAAGATTTAAGGAAAAATATCTTACCTTTTAACGTTTATAACCTATCAATAATAACATTTAATTAACAGCCTTGCTCAACTATTACTATACAGAATATATGATACGGTCATATATGATTATTGAGATAACATAATCAAGTATTTAAATTATAAATGAAAGTTATTGAGGGGTTCTAAAAGGCATTATTTACTATCGAGTTATAAATGTAAAAATTTGACTCAAAAGTGATACGTATGAAACATTTACGTTCCTATTGTTTTTGGTTCTATTAAACAAGGGTAAAAAACCATATGTTTTGTTTATCTTAAAATTTTATGGCAACAAAAATTAAAAAAGCCTCCTTGAGTGCTTTCAAGAAAAAAGTATATTTATATTTTGAAAGGAACCTCAAAACTTCATTGAAGTTTTTGTAACTATAAAAAAAATAATTCTAAACATAAAACGTTAAAAGTATTTTTGAAAACAAACTTTAATATAAGGTTTGTCTTGAGTAGACCTTTAAAGAATGTGATATATGACACAGGTTTATATTTCAACATTTGGATATTCAAACCTGCTACTGTCAGTTTTGGAACATTTTTTTTCCATTAATTTTATTAAATTATTTGAAATAGAATTCTCTTATGTAATATATGTGAATTGCATTTTGTTTCTGTGTTATAGCTTTCATGACTCGACTTTTATAAACTCTCCTTTTATACAGGTCGAGGTTGACAAAGCTGGAATTTAACATGGGACTATACTCCTGCCATCTCAAAAAAATTATAGATATTAAAAATATTTGGTTTTATGTAAGATTTATTGCAAAGATGATCATTTGACACTCAGTTTATGTTCTAAACTATCACTAGGTGTAAAGCTCTGAATAACTATAAAAAAACCAAACATTTGTTTTTTATGCAAATTTAATAATGTTTTCTTCACAGTTAAGAGTGATTTTTAATCTTAGTAATTACAGTAATAGAAATATACCTTTTTTTAAAATATACCTTTTTTAACCTTTGTTTAATAGAATCCAAATACTTTGACAGAAGCGTAAAAGTGATTCAGAGTGGTTGCATAATTTTCTTTGTTATAGCTTTAAACCTGTCAATTAATATATTTTTAGGACAGTTGGCTAAGAAGTGGCTTACTCTGTATATAAAAAAAACTTAAAATGAGAGGTCCTATTATCAATAATAGAATCTATACCGTTTATAATTTATTATAACACTATCAGCGAGATTACACATGCCTGAATTTGAACTAAAACTGGTTTGGCAGGCAATCAAACATCCTACACTTAACCTACTTTTCTCACAGTTGCATCAAAGACTTAATATCCCTAATGTGTGTGATCATCACTGTTCTACTATAGAGACCTGAATTCTCAGATGGTGGAGAAATCTTTAATCTCTGTTCCTTGTCTTTGCAGTTTACAATGTAAATGAGACATGAAAATATCAAGAAGTCAGCATTACAAATATTCCCTGTTATAATGTTTTATATTTTTAATTTAACAAAGATATTAAACAGTAATATACAAATTTATTAAAACCCGGGAATGAATAAATGTACCCTGCAGGCAAGATGAGATCTATATTTGAGCTGTATAAGAAGTATTGAAGACAGACAATTAAGAAAAGGAGAAGAAAGAGCAATTGTTTCCTAATTAAGCTAGCAGCGGTGGAACTAAGAAGTAATAACCTCAGAGAATCAAACGTCCGATTCGTTGAAAAAATCCTCTAAAGCGTCTAAATCTCTCACAGTTTTAGAGCGAGGACTTCTCAAACAGTTTTTCAAGTTGTATTGCTCTAAACAAATGTATTGTGTATTTTACACAAAACCCATTT
The DNA here is from genome assembly GCF_021130785.1 of Homalodisca vitripennis. Classification (NCBI taxonomy): domain Eukaryota; kingdom Metazoa; phylum Arthropoda; class Insecta; order Hemiptera; family Cicadellidae; genus Homalodisca; species Homalodisca vitripennis. Next base: position 14,298 of record NW_025790730.1, read on the forward strand.
TTCTAATTCATATTTTCTTCTGTTGCAATTTTTGGTTACACAATTTTAAAGTTTCAAAATGGAATTAAAATCCAATTAGAAATACTAAACAGTGATACTTGTATAGTTAGCCAGTTTTGTTTTTTTTTAATTATACTAGTTGTAACATATGCTAATTAGGTAATTTCTACTGATCAAAATTAGTCTAGTGCATGTTTATATTTAAATTAGTTACTATCACTAAATAGTCCTATTATATGCATCCTGTAAATTTTCACCCCTCAGCATGACTTCAGCGGAATCTGCATTACCACTTGGCTCAGCGCATACTGCAGTGTACGTTGTTAATTTGTACCAGCGTACACAACCTACCAGAATTCAATTTGTCCCTTATACCTATTTGTATTAATAATAATTTAATTGACATATAATCAGTAATTAATTCAAATTCAAATTCAAATGACTTTATTTGTATTATATATACAAAAGGGCGAATTTAGGGCCATAAGGCTCTGTCTTACAATTAACCCTAATATAATAATATAGAACTTAAGGCAAATAAAACTACTACTGTACATTTAAAATAAAACAAAATTATATAATAAAGGTATCTTTAAGAATTTACTACACATACATTCATACAAAAATTCATACACACATTCACTAGCACCCTATCCGTCCTCCAAAACCTACCCCAACTAACCCATCACTGACATCGTTTATAGCAATTTAGCTTTCAGTAAGGCTGCAAACCGATTTCGACTCTCTACTGACTTAATATGGTTAGGAAGGGAATTCCAAGCTCGACAAGCAGTAACGACAAATAAGTTGAGGTTCGATGGCGGGGAATAAGAAGAATTGTGCTCATGTAATAGATTCCTCCTGTAATCCAAATCTAGCTAACAATCAACCAACAGTTTTACTATAAGCGACAGATTTCACTGTTAGCTTTCATATTTATATCATTGTAAAGAGCATTTAAATGGTAAACAGTTAGTAATTAATGATGTTATTTATAATGATCCATCTTCAGCAATTCAAAAACATTTCTAACGCACAGCCTGAGGTGTGATGAATATTGCGTCACTAGAAGTGTAGAACACGAAACTTACGTCCGTATTTCACAAAGCCTGATGATACTTGGGGTAACTGCCTTAAGCCTCTTACACTTTTGTTAACTCCCCTCGTGCTTCATATATCAAGAGTCACGCGTTCAAGTGTTTTAGACACGGTTTAAGCTGTCAGAAATGTGTCGTCAGGAAGTATCGTAGTGATTCAAAACTACTCATCACCAACCACGAAAAAACTTGATTGTTATATACAGATCAGTGAAATTTTATTAGAATTAAGTTATAATGTAAATGACAAAATTTATATTTTTCGCTGTATTGATCTTCTGCAGACAAGTCAATTTTTAATACTTGCCTCTCTAGATTAAAGAGTAAAACCATCTGTTAATTAGAAACTGTGAGGAACGCAATTGTCATTTGTTGTGTCAATATTGGAGAAAAACTATGTATCCATTGGCAGTTATATCTTATGTTTAATGTCTTCTTCCTATTAGTGATTAAGAGAGTGCTGAGTTCTTCATTTAAAAACATTTGGAACTGTATTCTAAAGCAAACACATAATTGTTTAATTTTTACCAAACATCCTGTTTTAGTATGTTGTTCGTATGGTGAAAAACAATTAATTTGAATATTTATATTATTTTCAATAATTGAAAATAATGAGAACAACTATGACTTGCAAAAGGCGGGAGAAAACATATTCTAACAAGTAATTTTGAAATTTTTAGCATTTAAGGACGTCTATTTTAATATTAAACAATTTAACTGAAACGTTGAAGCAAATGATTAAACATCAGATATATATTGTTATTATTATTGTTTTACAATGCTCCCTTGAAATACATTACGTTTTTAAGGCTAATGATCGAAAATATTTAAATATTAATAAACTCGTAATAAATTATTCTAAAATTATTAAAAGATTTATAAATACTTATTAATAATAGATGGAAATTAACAAAAGGTTACAATGTAGAAGCAACATAATGTCTGTTACTTCTAGATCAGATGGGATTATTTGGTTAAATTGAATTTCGAAATATTATTACAATTTGATTAAATATAATGGATGAACATAGGCTTTTATTCCAAATCTAATGTAGTTAATTCTTATAACTAATTAAACTAACTGCTTTAGTGTAGATAATAACTAAGAAATTCTTGAAAATTTATGCTTAAATTCCACTTTAAATATATTTTTTAAACCAATTTTTGGATCGGTTAAATTAGTAAAAATATAGCTTGCTTTTTTTAAAACTCCACTGAAACTCAAACAAAATGGTTAAAAGATGACTGCATTTTAATAATAATATTTGTAATTTTAAACTATAATTTTTGAAATTCTAAAAATTGAAGGTTCAAACCCAATTCTTGAATTATGACTAAAAATGTTCTGAAAACAAGAGTGACGTACACCAGTTTGCTCTTGATGTTCCATTAGTGACGTCAGAGTTCGTCATATGTCCCCGTATCCCTTACACTCCCCTCACCTCCCTATAACTTTGCACTTCTGTATCTATCTGTCAATACGGTAATATTTAAAATCACTTATTCTACTATTTATGAAAACACTTAGACAAATACCAAATTTGTTTGTAAAAAGAAAAAAAATAGATGTGAATTTAGTGTATGGAGAGGCATAGTTAAAATGGACACTCTGTAGGAATAAAATGGTTTTAAATTTATTACAGTTTGTTCTCTAAATAATTTAATGAATTTAATAAATAGAGACTATTATAGTGCAGAGATATTTCAATATTATTTGATTGAAAAATTATGAGGTCTTAAATAGAAATATGAAATTACTTAAAATGTGATATACGTACAATTTGCATTTTAAATTTTTTATTAAAAGATAATTGGTTCAGCCTACAATACCTCAAAAACAAATAAAAATGTTACTGCTCATTTCGTTTAATTAGTGTAAGACTTAACAAATAATTTGTAATTTGTGATATGTCTAAAATACATTACAACTCTGACTACTATGTGACTATGTCACAGAAGAAAATAACCCTCTGTGATCCACAACTTGTACTGCTCACAGAATTGTAATGGGGCAAAATAGACTAATTTAAAATTTTTATAAACTAAGACAATATCACACATAAACATATCCTAGATATTTAAGGTAGCAAGAGATGCACAAGGAATGCAGAAAATATGTAAAACCTGACGATAGGAAAATATTGTTATATCAGTGAAATCCTGATTTAAGTTATAATATTATTTTACTCTTTTTTTGGTTATAATAAACAAAAAAGAGTAAAATAATCTGTTAAAAAAAGAAACTGCGAAATACGCAAATGCCAGTAGAGTATTAATTCACATGTAAAACGATATTTCCATTGTAATTTATATGCCCTATTTAATGTCTTCTTCTAAAATTTCTACAAGACTACTTATTTCTTGATCCTCTCGTACATCTGGCCTATTCGGTTATGTAATCATGTCAAGAGTACACTGGACTATTATATAATAACCTTGGGAATACCAAGGTTATTTACCTACATAATTATATATTTACTATCTGAAGGCAAAAATAATTCCGATTGTCTCTTATTTATTTAATTTGCCGCATGAAGCTAAGCCTTGAGCAGCAACTAAGAAATTAATAAACTATATTAATGTTTCTATATTAAACAACTATATAGCTAAATAGCAACAAGTACACACACAGTAGTGATACAATCCACATAAAACTTCATATACGGGTCATTTATTTTAAATTATATTAACGATTTTAAAGTTACAGAATATTCCAAAAAGAGAAAATTTGTAAGCGAATATTGAAAATTTCAAATGTAAAGACGATTGCAAAGTATGTGGAGAAGAAAAGTTTGTATATACGTTTGTTCATTTGAAAATGGTGACCTAAGTAGTATTAGAGAGGGATTATCAGTTATTTAATAGTTTCTAAGAAGATCGCAGTTATATTGAAAATAAATATAAAAACACTATTACACGTTTAATACGTTTTACATACTAATTTTAAATTATAACTGACGTACTAATTTGTTTTTATTAAGGTTTACTTACAGGCAATTACATTACATAACAATATTGTAGTGTTTTTTGTTCCAGATAGATTTTGTTGTAATAACTTCGAAAAGTGTGCTTAAGTTTTATTTTGTTTTAAACATTTTCTATACTTTAGAGTGTAGAGGTAACTTTAGGAATATACCTCGGTAGAAGTCTTTTAAAGTATCATTAATACAGATTTGTTAGCAGGAGAATATTTTGTCTGATGTCCCCCACCCCGTATCACTTACTTTCCCACAGGACTACTGTACTTCAAGACATAACTCTTCATTACCGTACTCTCTAGAGTCATTTATGAGCTGTCATAAAACTGGCTATAAACACTTAATGTTCTTGGCTATTCTCAGGAGTATTTACGTATGTAAATGAGAGGCAAAAATACCTTATTTCAGTTCTGTAGGCTAAAGTAGTGTCACAACAAAAAATACTTATTTCAGAAAAGTTGTATCAGTAAACTTTAAACTTAGATTTCTTTTTTAATGAAAAAATGAAAGGTAAGAAAAAATTAAAATTATTTGCAAATTAAAATGGCTAAAGCATTAAACTGTTTATTGAAGAAATATAAAGTTAGAAATATGTGTATTAGTTAAAACGGCAAAAATATAATATTTGGTAATACGTATTTATTAAGCACTTAAACTGTTATTATTTTAGTTAAAAAAAATTTAAGTTTATATTTTGGGGTAATATTTTGTTGGACATAAAAAATATCATATAATATAATAATAAACTGCAGTCATTTTGATAATTTTAACACAAAATATATGAAAAAAATTCTTTTTACTATCGATAGTAATAGAGTTAAGAAGTTGTAAAATTTACATGACAAATTAGCTCTTTTGAGGAGGAAACACTTGATAAGTACTGGGAAAAATCATTTTAAACAAATTTGGTTATTACACCCTCAAAAAATTTACATAATGAAAATCGATAATTTGATCCTGGATATGTTATTTAGATATAACTTTAAGTCTATAAAGTGCATGTCTCTATGAACTTTGATTATTATTGAACCAAGCAGCCATAACATGAAGAATACATCTCAGAAGAACTGCAAACTTCTCTGAGATTCCTAGACACGAGATTATAGTTCTTACTTGTCTTTATAATATATTTCATACTAAACCGATCTTCCCTGAATGTGGATTTAGATGTATTACACCCTTTTCAGCATTCAAGTGGTTCAATAAGGGAACACCATACATTATTCTAGATCGTATGTGGCAACTTAGCGAAGAGGTCATGTAAAACGTCTGAGAAGAGAGAAAGCCAAGGTAGTGTTAAGGAGATAGATTATCACTAATTAATCTGCATGTTAATATGTTATGCACTGACTGATCCTGAATCTTATAGTTCACGGTTGGGAAGATTTGGTACATGAATATGATGTGCTAGAAGGCTGAGATAGGTCAGGATAGTCAGATGAACTTGCAACCAGCGGCCTTTATTCAATCGTACGATAATTTTTTCCCACAGCTTGCAAAACATATTGCTAACATGGTTCACAGCATAAAACATAATATTTATATGACTACAAGTGCTGTATATTTAATGTTACATTCTCTTTAGTGTCATAAATTACAAACCTTGGTTAAATCACAATACCTTTTATCTTTTTAGTTAACTAAAATAAAGAAATATTTTACAAATTCTCTTCCGGAAGATATTAGTTATTAATTATTATCTCGAAATAATAGTATTGGACTGAGTGTTCATATTTCCGCTATGTTTCTTAGGAAGTAAGCAATACTTAATTGTAGTGTAAAAAAGGGGGTTTCCTAAGTCTTAGTTAGATATTTTGGCACCATTCAATGGTATGTCTAACAAAGCCATATTTTCAAGTTAAATATGCAACTAACTGTTATCGCTAAATTGTGAAATTTATCATGTTAATTATTTCAATTTCTTTCTTTCAGTTTATATTGATTAGTCACCGTCATTAAAATTTTAACTTTTCTTACTTGTTTTCAGTTATGTGCCTTTACATTCGTTAAGTTAACAGTAGGGTTAACGAACTTTGAAAATTTATTCAAATTAAATTTGTTTGAGGACTGTATTGATACATATGTTATTACGATTCCCTGTATATGTATGTATTATTCTTAAATACTTTTTAAAATCTTTAATTTGTACATTACTCTGTAGATGCATGCCCTAAACCACCAAATGTATGTAACTAAGTAATTTTGTCTCATTTTGAAACGATGTAAAAATATTAAAATGTATTATTTATATATCTTTTTGTGTTGCAATTGTACCTCACTGACAAGTTCTGCGTATCTTAATGTGGCAAAATCTATGTAATTTAATGACAAACAAAAAAAAAAGAAATATAATTATATTACTGAATATTTTTAACATAAGTCGTGTTTTATTTATTTTTCATATAGTAAACTACATTAATTCAAGTATCAGTGACTTAGTAAGCAGGGTCTTAGGCATTTCCATGATATATTCGCAAAAATCCGTAAAATCTCAACATAACTAATATTCACTGGCAATGTTTTTTTTAATGCATCATGTATTGTGTTCTAAGCTATTTATGACTGAATTTATACCCACGATCTGAAAAAATAATCGATATTGAAATAAAATAAATCCTTTTCTTAAGTACTCATTATTCCTGGAGTGTCTGAAACAAGATTTTATGAAGTGTCGTTAAAGCGCAAAAGGGAAAGAAAGAGACGTGAAGGTTTTCATTACACGCTTAGTTAAGCAAATTATTAATGAGCTTTGCTCTCTACTTTCACAAGCGTATCTTCGTTCACACAACAGGTTTTTTTATTTTATGGTAAATATTATTTAGTGTATTAATTAAAAAAAACATCTTTTTATTTTATAATAATAATAATAATAGTAAATAATCATGATAACGATTTTGTATTACTCTAACATACAGTAAATGTATATGTAAATTTTTACTAGATACGTTGGTGTATTTTTAAATTTTACTAATTTTAATTTACAGGTGTTGAAAATATATATGCACCGTTATTGGTGAACACAAGGATATTGTTATGGTTTCTCTCGGTAATAGTCTAGAGAGCCAATTTTTACTGTGTGAAAGCTCACAGCCTGTTGCGCCTGTAGATTTCATACAAAATATGCCTGTTTACAATCGCCCTCATGATGGAATTTCCGAAAGATATGTTGGATTTTTCTCAATAATGACCCCTATAATTTAATAATAATTTATGAAATAATTATGCCGTCACCAGACCCCTAGGTAATGGGACTGAAAATCACCACTCCACGTGTCTGTATACGATTGTCTGATGTGATCTAATATTTATGTGAATTCCAGACGGCTGGTTTTAAGTATGTCAAGTCAAAACAATATTTATATCAATACCGTTTTATGTTAAAACAAAATTCCCTTTCGATACCTTTGACCTCAACCCAATAGTTTAATTGGAAACAACTCGAAACATGCGTCGCTGAGTTTGGATGTGAACACTTAAAATTCTGTAGCTCATTTCATTATGCCACATGTATAAAAGTCATATGATTGCAGTCAGTTATTTTACAAATTAATTATCTCGTTGTCATCATGGTTACCCATAATACCAATGTACAAAATTGGCCTAAAGATCAGTCTAATCCCATGGAGTGATATGCCCTATCATGTAACTCAATGATACTTTTATAGAAATTAAGCTTGAAGTAAAAAATACAAGTCTCTGGGTAAGTTAGTTCTCGTAATATTTATCGCGTGGAAAGACAGCACACTGACAGAGACAGATATGTTTATTTTCTAGTCTATCGAGTGATGGGCTGTAATTTTCGACAGTAATTTCTACTGCTTGTGATCACTCATTCTTATTTAATCTGAAGCATTTAGATTATTTCATCCTTTAGAACTCAAGAGTTGTTTAGTTCTCAATCTTTGATAAAATTGTTAATAACGTATTCATTCACCTCCTTATTTTTTCCAAAAATTACTTTAAACAATTAGGACACTCAAAGTTATTAAAAGTTGTGTTAAACGGAACCAGATTTGAGTGCAGCAAGTGATGAGATATACATCTATATCTATCTAACCTTAGGCATAATAGGTGTACTGTTGACATAATCACATAGGCCAGATGTATGAGAGACTCAAGAAAAGAGGAGGTGCCTCTATATTTTATATCTGCAGTAGTGACAATTTATTAAATATTGCTTCTACATCAAGCCTCATTCCAATAATAATAAAGCAAAATAACACTATCTAGTTTGGTTCAACATATTAAAAACCCCCCACCTTCGTGAAAATACTCAGGCAAGTACATATTTAGGCTACAATAGCTTACATCCTTGCTACACGGGAGAAACTGTCCTAAAACAAGCCTCAAGAAACCCATGATGGTTCACTAATAACGCTATCATCGACTTAACCATGGCACCCCCAAAAATATGCTCAGCAAAGATGAGCCAACTATCCTACTCTAAATTATTACTATATACCATATAGACGCTAGAGACTTTCACAGCCTACATATTTTATAATTTTATTATAAGTTGGTCATAAGGGTACCAAAAGGATACATGAGGTGGAGAAGTCCCCCTAACATGTGATAAATATCTGAACTGAAGTCATAATAATAAACAAATGAAAGTTCAGAATTTACATGCATGTTCCAAGAAAACGTACATTCTCCACTTCTTGGTCATAAAAATATACCGTATGACTTTGCTATTATATTGCCAAAAAAGAATAAAAATTAACATACATTGTATCTGAGTGTGTGCGTAGTGCTTTCAATGTTCTTACAATGTTTTTTACAAAAAATAATTATTAATAAAACATTAAAATGGACTTTTCTCACATGAAGTCATTGATTGACTAACTAAGATTTCAGTCGACTTAGCTTTATATTAATCTTAAAGAACACAGTTCAAAACTTAGTAGTCTATAAGACTGGCGGTGAAATTAACCCGAGAGAAATTTAATACAAAACGCCTAAAACAAAAAAGCGACAGGACTAGTCATTTATACAGACAACTTCCATCCAAGAAAACGTGGTATCGTTAGCAGGACATCATTAAAAGTTTATTCTTTGAGAAGTTTTTAATAAAGTGCCACTACAGATTTTTTTGCTTTGCTATTTACAAATTTACTTTGTGATAAATTAAAATAGCAATGTCGAGTGAAAGGGATTACTTACAATAGGAAAAATATTAATTTTACTTACGCACAAAGCGCAATATTTCCTTCTCTTTAGACGGTTGGTCACTGTCAAAGACAATAAAGGAAAGATTTACTACACGTGCCAATTAGATTATTAATGCACCAAGAGATTAGTTCCATGAACAATGAAAAATAATTGATAACCAGCGAGGTGGTTACGTTCAAAGTAGAAAATAATTTAATTTTCAATAATTTCTCTTAAAATATCCAGACTTTTTAAAACTAGAAGAGCTTCAGGGATTTAATTTTCCTCAACTAAGAAGTTAAATAATACAAATGTTAATTTTTACTTCTAAGCCTTGAATTTGGTCTTGCCAACATTAAAAAGAGACAATTAACTTAGTTTTCGCTTTTCATTGTTTTTTATCAGTTTTACGTGATTATTGTATCCACTTTGACATAAATTCTGTATTCTCTCTTAAATAATTCATGTCAATGTTTTATATATGTATATATATATATATATATATATATATATATATAATTTTGCGTGTAAAAAGTATCAAGTCTGCCTTTATTGAATACAGTTCCTTCTAGTTTTCCTTCAAATAGTTGCAATAAAGTTATGCATCCACAAAATAATGGAGGTTAATACGTTTATATAATACTTGTATTAAAATTTCCAGCCTTTCTAGCAATAATTTGTGGAATTTCATAATGAGTGTATGAGGTTCTATATCGTTAATATTGTTTAAGTATCATAAGAAGAACTATTAAACTAATAGTAATTACTTTAATGACAAGACAATTTGCGCAATGATAGTTTGTTGATCATGAGTTATGTTATTAATATAATTTCCTGCAGTATGGTAAGCAGCATCTGGTCGATCAATGAAAGATATCGGGAACATTACACCTTTTTTTGGTGGCTTTGGCATCATTTTATTTAGCTCGCGCATCAAAAGATTTCGAGTTTTTGAACTTACTTTCATTTAAAGAAGGAGAGAATAACAACTTCTATAATAAATACGGATGCGAGTAAAAAAATACGATATATTTACAAATACAGTCTATTTGGTTACATTGTTATAAACATCTGTTTTATGTATAGTCTATATTACTGGTGTCATGAATAAAACTATGGAGGAAGGGGACATTTAAAACAATTTAATATTGATTGAAAACAGTTTATAAACTTTAATTTCAACAGTCTTTAGTGATGGAGTACTAATTTATCACAGTTTTTATTGTTGTACGAAAGTTGTTCTAATATCAATTTCGTTTTCAGTATGAGTTTGTTTTTTAGTTATAAGGCAAACCCGTGTTAGAAGCCTCTATGATGTATTTATTGTAGATGAGTTGTCATGTGTCAGCTAGTCAATTCGTTATGTATAACATGTCATCGTTACTTGGATGAGTTGCCAATTACTCAGGTAGACTACGCCTTTGCTGAGTTGCATTTTACTAAAATAGATTACTATTTTTATAAAAACAATGGCTAAACTAACGTTTTAAACTCACTTTATATTACTTTTTTACACACTGAAAACTATTTTCTAAATATTATCAGTATATTGAAATAGTTTGTCTCCGAGGCCCGTGAATTGTAAGATTATTAAATACGTATTTTTCTGAAATGTCAATCTTCAAAAACCATGTCTTAAAATAAGTACAGTTTAAGAGAAAAAAAATCAAATAACCTGAGAAGAAAATTATAACCGCCATGTCTTGTACTCTGGCAATTTATTTTAAACCATGTACATATCGCTAAGACATTCAATATGATGTAAGTATTTATTTCAATAGCAACCTAGTTCTATAAGTACTAAAACTTAGTTATCAACCATGTATAGCGTACTATACTTGTGCTATAGTTGAATAATGACATGGTAAATCCTTTCACAGTATAATGCCTATACAAGATAGCAGTTGTACACAATGTTTAAAAATAATTTGAAATAAAATTCACCTATATCTAGTCAAATCATATAAATCAACTGTTTAAACCGTCATAGCTCATTGCATATAGAAATTATTTATGTTTTATTCCTAAAATTCATGAATTTCTATCCAAGCATTGCTGCTGGAGTGCTTTTACAGTTTTGCACACACCTTAACCACATATTTTAGTAACACAATACTGAGTTGAATAAAAAAAAACTGCATTGAACTCAAGTCGGAATTGTATACGAATTCAGTCTACAGGTATACCAATAGAACAAGTTTCAAAACAAACTTGGTTCAATCTATTTGTGCATACCAAATGGAATGTAGTAAAATGATTGATTTGTTTTTTATGAAATGTCACATTTAATTTGAAATTTGCAAGCAGAGGCATATATATAATAGATTAATTAATTAAATCGAACCAGGATTGTAGATGATTTCGTGGACATCATCTAAAATGAATTTATTTTTTTTATATTGCCTTTTCAATCCGAAGTGGTCCTAACCTTATTTAATGCAAATGAATTATAATTTAGGCTATTAAACTAGTAGTGATAAAACAGTCAGTGGGAAAAAAGTTAGATATTCATATTGACTAAAGCATTTAAGGGTAAATCAGCCACTAAATGTTTGGGATGTATAATAATTTACACGGGTGGCTGCACTGTCACATTTCCATTTCGGTTCAGCAGTGCCAGTAACTTGTATGGGAATAGGAACGGTAAATCTTAACCTCTTCGGCAAAATGCAACCAAAGATCCTAGGGTCAGTTTCATGTGATAGTGAGACATTATCAGATATTTAGATGGCCACTGAAATGTCACCGATAAACATATTTTACTATTATGATTCTAATTAGGCGATACCCTTGCTCACTTCCTAGATTGTTAACCTGGATTATTATCTCCCAAAAATTTAAATATAGCGATATTATTCACTATGGTAACCTTCATGACACGAGACACCATATGTTTTAAAACGTATTGTTTTAAGAAAGCATTGGAAAGATATCTTTAATTAGAAATCCATATATTTAGGGCTACTATTTATGTTCTTTAGATCATTTTACCGAAGCCGAGTAGTAGATTGGTCCGTTGTCAGTGGTTGGTCATTGGGTGCAGAATGATTGTGATCATCATTATTTTATCAGCTTTAATAATAATGAATGTTTGCTTTATTAACAATGGTTATAAGCATATTGTAGATATGGTGTTGACAAATATATTTTGTGGGATTCCTGACTCAAGTATGTCGCAATGTTCTGGCATGATTTATTTACTACAATCTAACTGAAGAGATTTTTGATCTCGAAACATATTGTTAGTATTTTCTTGTATCAATAAACGATGAAAAATACTCACGTTTACCTTCACAGTCCTTCCAAAAAGTAGAAAAATAAATTAAAAATATTCTGCCTAGTTTCTGTATATTGTTTTTCAATGGACTCCTAAGGAAGGGCCATCTAGGAACAGTTATAGATATCGAAAGAGGACGAATTCCTTACCCTTCTCCATTTTTGCTGTTAAAAATATATCTATTTTTACGTTTTAACTTCCAAAATGGAAGAATAAAATTACTCGTGTGGCTGAAACTAGTAGGTATTGACCTTTACAGAGGTACGAGGAACGTTGTATAATTACTTTAATAAGAGTCCTCTATTATACACTCAAACACCCGTATTTCTGTGGCCGGGGCTTCAAGAGCTCTTGTTTCTTTGTCTGTTCCATACAAAATGCACTGTATTATTAACGTGTTGCAATATTAAAAATTTTACTTGTAACAAGTTTGTCACAATAAGGTAAAATATCAAAATGAGATCATTTAATATGAAGTAAACTAGGTATTTTATAGAAGTTTTCAACACCAACGACTATGTGGTTTCAATATTAGTTGATTAACTCTAAAATACAAACAAATCCCTAATATATTAATCCAGAATCATTCTAACATCGAAAGTTACACAGATCAATACTAGATTATAATTAGGTTGGCATAAATTTAGTAATTTATTTCGCAGGAGATTTTACAATATCAATAATCATGCCAACTGAGATGAGGAGAAAATAACTATAGCTACACCAATTCAATATATTCTTAGGAGCTTTACTGCACTAACTTATAAGATAATAATAAATAGATTATATAAGGGGTTGAAATCTTGGGACCTATAAAGAGAACGTAGCCATGTATACAAAGCTGTATATTTGTATTCAGCAAAA
>NW_025790731.1:0-23006 GCF_021130785.1 Homalodisca vitripennis
GACCTTTTTTGTAGTTCACTTCTTTTGACATGATTTTCCGTCAGATCCGAGCTAGCCCCAACGGTTTCCCCCGCTTTCGGGCTTACAAAAAATCCTGCAGGGGTGAAGAATGCGGTTTTTTTGGGGAAATTTTTTTGGGGGTTGAAAATAAAAAAAATTCTCATTTTTTCGGGTTTTCCTGGGGGTTTACACGTGGAAAGCTATTGTGTACCAAATTTAAGTCCTAATCATCGGGAAGTGGGGTTAGAATTAGTATACGTGATGAGTGATCAGTCAGTCATTTACACATGCGGTTGTAATATATTAGAAAACCCGTTAGAGATATGAAAAAAAGTGACTGGCCCTTTTTTGTCGGAAATTTTAAATTTTGTCTTTCGATTGTGCCCTCAACTATTACGACCTATGGTTTAGCCAGAAATGAGCTCGGAGAAAAGTCTGCAGGGCAGCTTTTTTGAATTGTTTGTACAAACATAAAAAAAACCCGCCTCAAGGCAGTATTTTAAGTCAACGGGGGGTTTAAATATCACCAGGAGACTTCTATCAAGGGAGGAAAATTCCCTGGGTGGGTGATTAATTTTAAAGGAGGTTAAGAAAGGGGGTTTAATTTCGCAGGATATTGTCTGGTCATATAAACAAATTCCCAGGGGGGGTTAACGTTACCGGGGGATAATTGGGGGGTTATCTGGCCCATCCCAAGGATCCCCCCGGGGGGGGGGGGGTTAAGAGATTTGGTGACTGGTAAAATTCGGACATGAGGTCTGCAGGGAAAAATTCCCTGGGGGGGTTTAAATTTTCCCGGGGGTTAAACATCGGGGGGTTTAAATGTACAGGAGGTTATAGGTCATACCAGGAAACCCCGGGGGGGGGGGGGTTTAAAATTTTCCGGGGTTAAAGACACATTGGGCCTTTTTTTGAGGGGATTGTTTCCCGTGAACATAATAAAATTCCTCTGTCCCATCTACTATGACGCTTAGCTAACGCTCACCCAAACCCGAAGTCACTGAACCTTTTCTGTAGATCACGTGATTTTCCAAATCCCGTTTAAAAAATTTTTGAGTTACGACCAACCGTTTAGCCCCTATCAAGCCGGGAAATTTAAATTTTTTTGGGGAAAATTCCAATATTTTCACTTAAACGCGTTTTGCGGTCCCAAATAAGGGAAATATAGTAAAAAGTCACTGGAAACCTTTTTTTTAGGCATCTTATTTCCTAAATAAAATTTGTCTTATTTGACCTCCGACCAAAGGTTTCGCCGCTTTCGACCCCCCAAAAAAAAAAATTTTTGCGTAAAATTACAACAAAATTGTAATAATCACTTTTTCGGCCAAACCAATCGAGAAGGGCAAAAGTTACGGACCTTTTTCTGTAGATCGCGAAATTTTGCTAATTTGATGGGTCAATCAGATTTGGCTACGCCCAACGGTTGGGGCCGCTAGGGGCTTGAAAACTTATTTTTATCGAAAAAATCTCGGGAATTTCAAATTTCGGGTTTTGTCGCTTAACCATGGAAGATAGAGCAAAAAGTCTTTAAAAACCTTTTTTGTGTTCACTTCTTTCCCTGACCATAAATTTTCCGTCAGATCCGAGCTAGCTCCAACGGTTCGCCCGCTATGGCTTAAAAAAAATGCCTGCAGGGGTGAAGAATGCGCGATTTTTTGGAAATTTTTTTTGAGGGGTTGAAAATAAAAAAAATTCTCACTTTTCGGGTTTTTCCTGGTGGTTACACGTGGAAAGCATCTGTGTCCCAAAATTTCAAGTCTCTAACTCATCTGGAAGTGGGTTTAGAATTAGTATACGTGATGAGTGAGTCAGTCAGTCAGTTACACTGCGGTTGAATAATAAGACTGTTATATATTAGTAACCCGTTAGAGTTGCAAAAGTGACTGGACCTTTCTTGTCGGAAATTTTTTTTTTTGTTTTCGATTGTCCCCTCAATCTGATCTACGTTGGTTTTTGAGGGGAGGTTTGGGGGGGGGGTTTAGAAAATTTGTGGAGTTTTTGTCGGGGGGGTTTAATATCACCCGGGGCTATCTAGTCAAGGCGAGAAATTCCCCGGGGGGGTGATTTAAAGTTAAGGAGGTTAAGACAAGGGGGGGTTTTAATTTCGTCGGGAAATATTGTTGGTCATATAACAAATTCCCGGGGGGGGTTAACGTTCCCGGGGGGTTTTAAGTCTCCGGGGGTTATCTGGTCATACCAGGTATCTTCCCGGGGGGGGGGTTAAGAAAATTTTGGTGACGGGTTAAAATTTTCGGACATGAGGTCTTTGGCAGGAAATTCCCGGGGGGGTTTAAAAAAAACCAGGGGGGGTTTAACAAATCGGGGGGGATGAATGTACAGGGGGTTTTTTATCGGGTTCATACCGGGAAATTTCCCCGGGGGGGGGGTTAATAAATTCCCGGGGGGTTAATGACACATTTGGGGCCCTTTTTTTAAAAGGGTATTGTGCCCGGGGGGTTGAACAAAATTTAAAAAATTTTCCTTTTGCCCCCTATTTTACTTTTGGGCGTTTAGCTAAACCCCCAAGCCAACCCGAAGTCACTAAACCCTTTTTTTCTTTGGGATAAATTTGTTTTCCCTTTAAACCCCTTTTAAAATTTGTTTTGAGTTACGCCCAAACCGTTTAGCCGCTATCAACCCGGAATGAAAAATTTTTAAAGGCAAAAAAGGCCCCAATATTTTCACTTAATCGCGTTTTTTGCGGTAAAACAAAGGGGAAAAATATAGTAAAAGGGTAAAACTGGATTTTTTTTGTGGGTTTTCTTATTTCCTAAATAAAACTTTTGTTTTAAATTTGACCTCCGCCCAAATTGGTTTCGCCCTTTTTTCCCGCCCCCCAAAAAAAAAATTTTCGCGTAAAAGTTACAAAAAAAATTTTGTACAAAAATCACGTTTTTTCGGCCAAACCAATCGAGATGGGGGGCAAAAAGATTACTGGACCTTTTCTGTGGGATCGCGAAATTTTGGGCAAATTTGATGGGTCAATCAGTTTTTGAGCAACGCCCAAACGGTTCGGCCGCTATGGGGCTTGAAACATTATTTTTATCGAAAAAATCTCTGGAATTTCAAATGTTCGAGCGTTTTGGGCGCTTAACCAAAGGAAGATAGAGCAAAAAGGGCATTAAAAACCTTTTTTTTTAGTTTTACTTTTATTTCCCGACCATGAAAATTTTTTGTCAGATCCGAGCTAGCTCCCCAAAGGGTTTGCCCGCATCGGGGTTTTCAAAAAATGCCCTTTGGGGGGGAAAAATGCGGGGATTTTTTTGGGAATATTTTTTTAGGGGTTGAAAAAAGAAAAATTCTCACTTTTTTGGGTTTTTTTCCCGGTGGGAAAACGTGGAAAGCCCATCTGTGTACCAAAAATTTTTAAGTTTTAACCCCATCTTGGGAAATAGGTTAGAATTATATACGTGAGTGGGAGTGAGTCAGTCAAGTCAGTTACACATGCGGGGTTTTATTTATATTAGACTGTTAAAAAAATATTTAGATAAAACCCTTAGAGAAAATTAAAAAAAAGTGATGGACCTTTTCTTGTCGGGAAAATTTTAAATTTTTTTTTCGATTGTGCCCTAGATCTGATCTAGACCTAGGGTTTGCCAGAAATGGTCGGGAAAAAAGTCTGCACGGTCACTTCTTAAAAATTGTTTAGTACAAACAAAAAAAAACCGACCTCAAGGCAGTTTTTAAGTCGAACGGGGGGTTTATTACCAGGGGGGACTTCTAGTCAAGGCGAGAAATTTCCCTGGGTGGGTGATTAAATGTTAAGGAGGTTAAGACCAGAGGGGTGGGGGTTTAATTTCGTTCAGGATATTGTTCTGGTCATATGAACAAATTCCCAGGGGGGGTTAACGTTACCGGGGGATAATTCTCCAGGGGGTTATCTGGTCATACCCCCCAGGATCTTCCCAGGGGGGGGGGTTGTTAAGAGATTTGGTGACTGGTAAAATTCGGACTTGAGGTCATGGCAGGGAAATTCCCTGGGGGGGTTTTTAATGTTTACCACGGGGGGTTAAAACACATCAGTGGGGTTGAATTTGAATGTACAGGAGGGGTATCCAGTCATACCAGGAAATCCACCGGGGGGGGGGGTTAATATTACCGGGGGTTAATGACACACTTGGGGCCTTTTTTAGAGGGTATTGTGTCTGTGAACATAATAAAATATTCCTCGCTGTCCATATCTACTATTTGACGCTTAGCTAACGCTCAGCCACCTCCCCGAAGTCACTGAACCTTTTCTGTTGATAACCGTGATTTCTATAAATCCCGTTTAAAAATTTGTTTTGGAGTTACGACCAACCGTTTAGCCGCTATCAAAGCCGGAATGTAAATTTTTAGGCGAAAATGTCCCAATATTTTTACTTAATCGCGGTTTTGCGGTCAAAACTAAGGGAAATATAGTAAAACGTCACTTGGGACCTTTTTTTGTAGGTCATCTTATTTCCTAAATAAAACGTTAGTCTCTATTTTGACCCCTACGACCAATGGTTTCCCGCGCTATCGACCCACGATAAACAAAGTTTCGCGTAAAAGTTACAACAAAATTGTACATAATCACGTTTTTTCGGGCCCAAACCAATCGAGATAGGGCAAAAGATTACTGGACCTTTTTTCTGTTAGATCGCGCAATTTGCTAATCTTGTGGGTCAATCAGATTTGAGCTACGACCAAACCCGGTTCGGCCGCTATCGGGCTTGAAACATTATTTTTATCGAAAAAATCTCTGGAATTTCAAAGATGTTCGAGCGTTTGGCGCTTAAACCCATGGAAGATAGAGCAAAAAGTCATTAGACCTATTTTGTAGTTTCACTTCATTCCCTGACCATTGAATTTTCCGTCAGATCCGAGCTAGCTCCAACGGTTAGGCCGCTATCGGGGCTCTACAAAAAATGCTTGCAGGGGTGAAGAGATGCGCGAATTTTTTGGAAAATTTTTTTGAGGGGTTGAGAATGAATAATTCTCCACTTTTCGGGATTTTCCTGGTGGTTACACGTGGAAAGCTATACTGTGTACTCAAATTTCAAGTCTCTAACTCATCTGGAAGTAGGTTAGAATTAGTATACGTGAGTGGAGTGAGTCAGTCAGTCAGTTACACATGACGGTTGTATATTATATTAGACTTCGCCTTCGGCTCGCTGGGGGCTACGCCCCCAGGCCCCCATGATGTACGCTTGGCAAATAACGGGGGTATTAAGAGAGAATTTTGGTGAGTTTTTTAAAAATTTCCGACGTGAGTCATACGGGAAATTCCCTAGGGGGGGGGGTTTAATGTTATTAGGAGGTTTTAAAATTTACTCAGGAGGTTATCTGGTCATTCCCCAGGAAATTCCTGGGAGTGGCTTAAAGGGGATTCGGTGTATTGGTAAATGTGATGTACGCATTGCAATTTGGGGGGATAAAGAGAGATTTGGTGGTTGTTAATTAAAATTCGCAACATGAGATCATTGCCAGGAAATTCTGGGGGGGGGGGGTAAACGTTACCGAGGCGGATAAGCACCAACCAGGGGGTTATCTAGTCATACCAGGAACTTCCCAGGGGGGGTTTAAGAGATTTAGGTTGAATTGGTAAAAATTCAGAACATGAGGTCTAAGCCAGTATATTCCCCTGGGGAGGGTTTAATGTTACCGGGGGGTTTGCGTTAAACACATTCAGGGGGTTTAATTTACTAAGGAGCATTATTGGGTACATACCAGGAGGGAGACTTCCCAGGGGGGGTTAAGAGATTTGAGTTGATTGGTAAAATTCAGACATGAGGTCAAAGGCAGTATATGATCCCTGGGAGGGTTTAATGTTACCGGGGGGGTTTAACACTTCAGGGGTGTTTAATTTAACTCCAGGGGGAGATTATCTGAGTCATTCACAGGGACAATCCGGGGGAGGGATTGGGATTTAATGTTTAACCAGGGGGTTAATGACACACCCAGGCCACCTTACGGGTGTCTGGCCAGATTCGGGGGAATTAAGCGGAATTCGGAAATTAATTGGGAGCCCATTTTTATTGAATATTTCCAGTTTTAATCCCAAAGTTTTGACTTTAATGATATTTTACGGGTTAAACCGTTTAGAGGATATACGAGACAAAGTAACTAGGACCCTCTTTCTTTGTCGGAAATTTAATTTTGTAGTTTCGATTGTGACCTCATGATTTGATCTACGTTCTATGGTTTTAGTCGGTACAAAACGCTTGGCATAAAAGTCTTGCCACTGGCTCAGCTATCTTGAATTGTATTAGTAGAAAACATAATAAAAAACGACGACATTAAGGCAGTATTTTAAGTCCGAAACAGGGGGTTTATTAAATCTACAGCAGGAGGACCAATAATTCTAGTCAAGCCCGTGAAGTTTCCGGGTGGGGGGGAGATAGAGATTCATGTCACAAAAGGGGGGTGTTAAGATCATCAGGGGGTTTAATTTTAGTCTGGATATTGTCTGGTCATATGAACAAATTCCCGGGTGTGGGGGGGGCTTAATGTTACACAGGGGTTACATGTAAACACGTGGGACCTATTTTTAGAGGTAGTGTGTTGTGTCTCTGGTGAACATAATAAAACAAAACACTCTGTCCCTATTACTATTGACGCTTCACAAACGCTCAGGCAAACTCTGACGTGGACGGGCGGTTGGTTTTAGTCACTCGTAACGTTAGTAATACTAGTTCAATCTGGATCAAACCAGCATGAGAATCGAACTTATTATAGTTAGACAGAAGATTTACAATAAACCCCTAAAAGTAACGACGAAAGAATTTGTAATTTAAAGCATTTATTCAGGCTTACGGGAAAGATAAAACGAGTAGAAATCTTGCCGAAACTTTTTTTTAGATTCTATGAAATAGATAGTTACAAAAAATTTTTACATTTAAGCTAGGGCTAATCGGTATCGGCCAATATCGGAGCCCAGAAGGTAAGTTATTTTGAAGTGAAAGTTTGAACATTAATCACGTTGTTACAGGCTTTAACCATGAGAAGATCGGGTAACAGGACCACTGGACCCTTTTTTGTAGATCGCATTGATTTTGTATTAAAATAAAATTTTTTTAATTTGGCGCTAAACCTAAGGGTTTTTGTCTGCAACGAGAGACCAGGAAAAACAGAATATCTCACGTAAAAAACTTGTACAAATCGCTTACTTTTTAAAAACGCGGTTAATACGGCCAAGAACATTGGGGATAGGGCAAGAAATTGTCAAAAAAACCTTCTTATTGTTGATCGTTGCTGTTTTATAAATTCCATTGAAAAATTGGTTTGACCTACGACCAGCCCCGTTTTAGCCGCTATCTTTCACGCACCGGATATGTACATTTGTAGGCGAAAATATTTCCATACAATTATTTTCCAGAGCTATAATCGCGTTTTTGCGGTGGTCAAACTTATGGAGATATAGTAAAAAAGATATATTAGACCTTTTTTGTAGATCATATTATTTCCTAAAATCTACCTTTTGTTTTATTTTTGACCTGTCCGACCCTCAATTTGTTTTCGCCGCTTATCGAACCCAAAAAAACCACCCAAGTTTTTCTACCGTGAAAATTACATAAAAATTGCACATAATCCGTTTTTTCGGAATAAAACTTATGGAGATAGACCAAATAGTTTACTAGACCTTTTCTGTAGATCGCAAAAATTTGTCTAATTTGATGGGGGGTCAATCAGATTTGGGAAGCTACAACCTACCGTTCTGGCCGCTATCGAGACTCCGAAACTTTATATTTAAGCGAAAAAATCTCTGGAATGTCAAATGTTCTAAAGCGCTTCTTGTCGTTAAACCATGGAAGATTTAGAGCAAAAAGTCACTAGGACCTTTTCTTGTTGTTCACTTCCCTTTCCTGACCATGAAATTTTTCGTCTGAGATCCGAGCTAGATCTCCAACGGTTCGCCCGCTATCGGGCTTACAAAAAAATTCTGCAGGGGGTAAGATGAATGCACGCGATTTTTAGGGATATTTCTTTTGGAGCGGGGTTTTGTAGAAGTAAAAAGGTCCGGTTTTCTGACTTTTTCCTCACGGGGTCATTATTGTGAAAGGGGTACCCTGCATGACCATAATTTCAAGTTTCCAGCACTTCTAGAAGTATTGTTTAGAATTTGTATTCTTTTATCATATCAGTCCAGTGAGTGAGGCCACCATGAGTGGAGTCAGTTTCTCAACAGGGGGTTGTTTAATTATATGGGGAACTGCCTTGCGGCTCGCTGGGGCTACGGCCCCAGGCTCCCATTGATGTACGCTTGCAAATTCGGGGGATAAGGAGCGATATTGGGGGTGTTTTTATAATTCCGACGTACGGGGCATACTGTAAGGGTTTTGTAAATTCCTAGTGGGGGGGGGGGTGGTGATTTGGGGGATTAGGGGATGTTATTAGGTTTGGGTTTAATTACATGGGTAGGGGGGGTGGGGGGGGGAGGGGTGCGGTAGGGAGGGGGTGGGTTGAGGGGGGATGGGTGAGAGGGGGGGTTGGGGTGGTAGACGGGGGGGGGGGGGGGAGGTGGGGGGTGGCTAGGAGTTTGGGATCTTTTTTATTTTTTTTTTGTTATTCGTTTTTGTTTTTTTGTTTGTGTTTTTTTTTTGTTAGTTTGTTTTGTTTTAGTTATTATCTTTTATTTATTCTTTTTTTTTTTATTTGTTCTATGTTTATTTTATTCTTTTTTTTGGTTCTTTTTTTATTTTATCTGGTCATTCCTAGGAAATTCCTGGGAGTGGTTTTAAAAGGATTCGGCTGTTTGGTTAAATGTGATGTACGCTTTGCAAATTTGGGGGATAAGAGACGATTTGGTGGTTGTTAAAATTCGCAACAGGAGATCATGCCTAGGAGAATATTCACCTGGGGGGGGGGTAAAAACGTTTACCGGGGGATAAGGACACCAGGACACAGGGGGTTATCTGGTCATACCAGGAACTTCCCAGGGTGGGGTTAAAGAGTGATTTGGTGTGATTAGGTAAAATTCAGACATTGAGGTCAAAAGCCCAGTATATTCCCTGGGAGGGGGTTAATGTTTCCCGGGGGGGGGGTTGTTAAACCACATCACGGGGGTTTAATTTATGCTCAGGACGGATTATTGGTCATACCAGGAACTTCCCAGGGGGGGTTACAGGGAAGATTTGGTGATTGGTTAAAAATTCAGGACAATGAGGTCAAGCCAGTATATTCCCTGGGTAGGGTTAATGTTACCGGGGGGGCGTTAACACATCAAGGGGGGTTTAAATTTACCTCAGGGTAGGTTTATCTGGTCATACCAGGAAAAATTCGGGGGGGGGATGTAAATGTTACCGGGGGGTTAATGACTCAACCCAGGGCACACTTACGGGTGGTGGGTCCAGATTCGGGGATAAAGCGGAATTCGGAATTAAATTGGGACCCATTTCTATTGGAATATTTCAGTTTTAATCTCAAAGTTTTTGACTTTAAATGAATATTTTACGGGTTAAACCGTTAGAGATTCGAGAGAAAAGTAACATAGACCTTTCTTGTCGGGAAATTTAATTTTGTGTTTCGATTGGTGACCTCAGATTTGATCATACGTTCTCATGGTTTAGGTCGGTTACCAAACGCTTGGCATTAAAAGTCTTGACTGCGTTCAGCAATCTCTGAATTGTTTCGTATTAAACATTTATAAAAACAACCGACATATTAAGGCAGTATTTTAAGTCGAAAACCAGGTGGTAGGGGTTTAATATCAGCAGGAGACAATCTAGTCAAGCCGTTGAAGTTCCCGGGGAGGGGGGAGATTAATGTCAAAGGGGGTTAAGACCATCAGGGGGGTTTTAATTTAGTCAGGCAGGATATTGGTTGGGTCATATGAACCTCAATTCCCGGCGTGAGTAAGGGAGGGTTAATGTTACAAAGGGGTTAATGACACACACGTGGGCCTATTTTAGAGGGTAGTTGTGTCTGGCTGAACATAATACATAAAAAACAACTCTGTCCCTATCTACTATTGAAGCTCTCACTAAACGCTCATAGCCCAATCTCTGACGTGGGAGGGCGGGTTTTAGTCACTCGTAACGTAGTAATACAAGGTTCAATCTGGATACCAAGCATGAAATCGCACTAATTATAGTTGCAAAGATTTAAAACCCCTAAAAGTAACGACGAATGATTTGTAATTTTAAAAGTCATTTATCAAGGCTTACGGAAAGATAAACGATAGAAATCTGCCGAATCTTTTTTTTAGATTCTATGAATAGCTAGTTACAAAAAATTTTTACATTAAAGCTAGGGCTAACGGTTCGGGCCAATATTCGAGCCCAGAAGGTAAGTTTTTGAGTTGAAAGTTGAACATAATCACGTTTTTATACGGCTGAAACCATGGAAGATCGACATAGGTAACACAAGACCCACTGGACCTTTTTTGTAGATCGCATTAATTTTGTTATTAAGAATAAAATTTTTAATTTGGCACTACACCTAAGGTTTTGTCTGCAATACGGGAGCCCAGAAAACCAAGTATTCTCACGTAAAAACTTGTAAACATCGATACTTTAAAAAACGACGTAATTACGGCGCCAAAACCATTGGGCGATAGGGCAAAATGTCAAAAAACCTTTATTGTTGATCGCTTGCTCGGGTTTTATAAATTTCCATTGAAAATTGGTTTGACCTACCGACCAGCCGTTTTAGCCGCTTTTCATAAGCCCGGAATGTAAATTTGTAGGCGAAAATTTCCAAATATTTTTCACTTAATCGCGTTTTGCGGTTCAAACTAAGGAGAGATATAGTAAGAAAGTTACTTAGACCTTTTTTTGTAGATCATTATTATTTCCTAAATCTACCTTTTGTTTTATTCTTGACCTGCCGACCAATTGTTTCGCCGCTATCGACCCCAAAAACAAAGTTTTCACGTGAAAAATTACCCAAAAAAAAAATTGCACATAATCACGTTTTTTCGGATCAAAACTAATGGATGATAGACCAAAATGGTTACTAGACCTTTTTCTGCTAGTAGTATCGCAAAGTAATTTGCTAATTTGATGGGGTCAATCAGATTTGAGCTGACAACCTTACCGTTCTGGCCGCTATCGAGCTCAGAAAACTTTTATTTTAAGCGAAAAAAATCTCTGGAATGTCAAGTGTTCAAGCGTTTTTGTCGCTTTAACCATGGAAGAATAGAGCAAAAATTCACCTAGACCTTTTGTTGTAGTTCATCTTATTTCCTGAGACCATGGAAATTTTTCGTCAGATCCGAGCTAGCTCCCAACGGTTCGCCCGCTATCGGGCTTACAAAAAATTCCTGCAGGGGTAAAGAATGCGCGATTTTTTGGGAATTTTTTTTGAGGGGTTTAGAAGTAAAAAAGTTCCGGTTTTCAGACTTTTTCCTCCGGGGTTCCATATTGTGAAAGGTACCTGTCATGACCAAATTTCAAAGTTTCCAAGCACTTCTAGAAGTATGTTTAGAATTTGTATCTATATATCAATCAGGTCTAGTGAAGTGAGTGAGTCAGTTTCATCCATGGCGGCTTGTATACTATATGGGACCTCGCCTTCGGCTGCGCTGGGGGCTACGCCCCCCAGGCCCACCTTTCGGGGTATTAGCCAAATTCGGGGATTAAGAATTGATTTGGTGATAGGTAAAATTCGGACGTGATTGTATAGCACAGGGATATTCCCCAGGGGGGGTTAACGTTTGCCTGGCAATAAGGACGTCAGCGGGGTTATCATGGTTTCACATACCAGGAACTTCCCAGGGGGGGGGCGTTAAGAGATTTGGTCTATTAGTAAAATTCGGGACATGAGTGTCATGACCATGAAAATTCCCCTAGGGTGGGTTTAACGTTACCGGTGGGATAAAGACCACCAGGGGGTTATCTTGGTCTGTACCAGGAACTTCCCAGGTGGGGTTAAAGAGATTTAGTTAAATTGGTAAAATTCGGACCATGAGGTCATGCGGGTGGTAAATTGCCAGGGACGGGGGCTAATTTTTACGGGGGGGGTGCGGTAACACTTCATGGGGGTTTATTTTTTACTAAGAAGGTTATCTGGTCATACCACGAAATCCCCTGGGGGGGGGGGTGGTGGTGAGGGGGTTGGCGGGTTAGGGGGTGAGGTTAATGGTTACCGGGGGTTAATTGACACACTTGGACCTATTTTAGAGGGTGTTGTGTCTTCTGGTGAACACATAATACCAAATTCACTCTGATCCCTATCTAACTATTGCACGCTTAGATGACGCTCAGCCAATGTCTAATGATGGTGTTGTATATTCATTCACTCGTTCACTAGACAAGCACAGTGCAAACTGAATCTGTAAGAGAATTCACACAAATATTAGTCACATATTAATTTAAAAAACTCCAAAAAATTGCACAATCTACGGGACCAAATATTTAGCTATTTATAGAGTTTTTTCTGGCTTATTAAACGACATACAAACAAATAGTTACAAGTACCTTTTTTGTAGATCACCATCAATTTTTTTATTCATAAAGGTTTTTAGAATTTAAAGTAGAAACTAAACCGTTTGGCCGCTATCCGACTCTAGAAAAACCAAGTTATTAAAAAAGAAATTTTTTACGAAATATATTACATTTATAAGCCGAACCAATGGAGATTAGAGCAAAATGTCCACTTAGACCTATTTTTGTAGATCGCAATTAATTAGTAATAAAATCAAATTTTTATTCTGATGCTACAATTAGGAGGTTTGGCCGCAATAAAACCCAGACAAAACAAAATACTCACGTAAAAACTTAGAAAATTCAATACTTTACAATACGCGTTTAATAAGTTTAAATATTATATATAATATATATTTTATTTTATTTATTATTATTTTTTATTTTATATATATATATATAAATACTTTATATATTTTTATATATTATTTTTTTTTTTTCCTAACCCCCCCCCCCCCCCCTATATATATTTTTTTATTTTTTTTTTTATTTGTTTTTTTTTTTTTTTTTTTTCGGCTAAACCATTCGTGGGCTTAGGGCAAAAAGTTACATAACACCTTTTTTGTTTAGATCACGCCCATTTACTAAAATCGCGGATTGAAAAATTTTTTTTTCCAGCTACGACCAACGGTTTCAAGGCCCGCTATCGAGCCCAAGAAACCGAAAGCGTTAAATTTATTTAGGCAGGACATTAATTTCAAAAATTTTTTAATGTAATCGCCGTTTTGCGGCCAAACCCAATTTGAGATAGAGCAAAAAGATCACTGGAACCTTTTTTGTAGTTCACATCATTCCTAAACATGAATTTTTTCGTCAGATCGAAGCTAGCTCCGACGGTTCCGGCCACCGCTATTTCGGGCTTCAAAGGAAAGCCTGCTAGGGGTCAAATCAGGGAGTCCCGTTCGGGACATTTTTTTGAGGGGGTTCAAACAGTAAAAAAATCAGGTTTTCATTCAGACTTTTTTCCCGGAGGGTTTTTTTTTTTTATATATCAGGATATAACCGTTTAGAGGATACAGGAGAAAAGTGACTGGACACCTTTCCCTTGTCGAAAATTTAATTTTCTTCTTATCGATCTATTGCCATCAGATTTAAGTACGATCTATAATTTAGGCAGTAACAGAGCTTAGAAACAAAAAAGACTGCACTGGGCAGTTTGAAGAAATAATCACGTAAAACCATTAGGAAATCAATAGCTTGAAAACGCGTTTATGCGGCCCAAAACCGTTGAGGATAGGGCAACAATGTTACTGGCACATTTTTTCTGTAGATTCAAACCTCAGTTTCCTCAAACTCCAATCGTTTGTCTATATTTCCTCGATCTCAGACCAATGGTTTTGCGTTCGTCGCCCGCTAATCGAGCCCCGAATACAAAAGTTTTCTCCCCACGTTTAAAAAATTACACATAAAAATTGGCACATAATTCACGTTTATTCTTCCTTTCGGCCGTCCGAAACCCCGAACCACTGGAGGCTTAGAGCCAAAAAGTCACTAGAACCTTTTCTGTAGATCGCACAATTTTGCTAAATTTGGGGAAAATGGGTTCAATCAGATTTGAGCTACGGAACCTACCCGTTCGACCACTATTCAGGCTCGAAACTTTTTTTTAAGCCAAAAAATCTCTGGAATGTCAAAACATTTCCCGCGTTTTGACGCTTAAACCACCACACGAGATTAGGACAAAAAGTCACTGGGATCCTTTTTTGTAGAGAACTTCATTCCCCTACTACTATCGGATTGTTTCATCAGATCCGAGGTACAACCTACGGTTTAGGACGCTACCAAGAGCCTTCAAAAAAAAATCTACAAGCGAAAATCGCTCCAAAATTTGACAAAAATTTTCGAATTTGAGAAGCATGGTTTCGGAGTGGACCGGCTAGAGATTTTTGCGGGGGGAAAGTTATAATGTGCCACATTCTGATAGATGGCCATAAAATTTTTCTAAAACCCGTTAAAAATTAGATTTGAGTCTACTAACCAACGGGTTTAAGTCGCCTAGACGGCTTCGACGAAGCAAAAAGCATTACAACCAGTTTTTATAAACCAGTTTCAAACCGGTTTTTAATTTTTTTGAGGGGTTTTAAAATTAAAAAATTCCGGGGTTTTATCAGACTTTTTCCTGTTGGTTTACACGACAAGAAAGGTACATAGCACGCGTGCCAAATCTTCAAGTTTTCAGCCACTTTCTAGAAATATGTTTAGAAATTGTAATACATTCCATCAGTGAGTGAGTGGAGTGGGTTTCACATGACGGCTGTATAAAGTATTATAAGATAACTCCCGTTAGAGATACGAGAAAAAGTGACTGGGTGCTCGGACCTTTCCTTGTCGAAAATTTAATTTTCCTCTTTTCGATCTATGCCATCAGTATTTAATTGCTACGACCTATAAATTAAGGCAGAACATATCCCCAGCTTAGGACAAAAGACTGCACTTGGGCAGTTGAAAAATATCACGTAAAACTTAGGAAAATTCAATACTTCGAATAACGCTAGTTTATCGCGGCCACAAACGTTGAGGATAGTGCGCAAAATGTTACTGGCACATTTTTGTAGATCACCTCATTTCCTAAAATCCAACGCTTGTCTTAGTTCTCCGATCTCAGACCAATGGTTTCGCCGCTATCGAGCCCGAACACAAAAGTTTCACGTTAAAACATTATCAAAAAATTGCACACAATCACGTTTTATTCGGCCGAAACCACTGGATGGTAGATGCAAAAAGTTCAGCTAGACCTTTTTCTGTAGAAAAAAAAAAATGGATCGCCACAATTTGCTTTAATTTTGATTGGGTCAATCAGATTTGAGCTTACGACCTACCGTTCGGACCACTATCTCAGGCTCCGAAACTTTATTTTAAGCTAAAAAAATTCTCTGGATATGTTCAAAACATTCCACGCGTTTTTTGGACGCTTAAACCACACGAGATAGGACTCAAAAAGTCAACTGGGACCTTTTTTGATAGCGAACTTCATTACCCTCCACTAACCGATTTTTCATCAGATCCGAGGTTGCAACCTACGGTTTTAGACGCTACAGTAGCCTCAAAAAAAAAATGATCTACAAGCGATAAAATCGTCAAAAATTTTGACAAAATTTTCGAAATTTTGAGAAGCATGTTTCGGGCTGGACGAGTAGTAGAGAATGCGGGGAAAGTATAATGTGCCCATTTCTCTGTAAGATCATAAAATTTGCTAAAACCCCTTGTAAAAAATTAGACTTTGAGCTACTAACCTACGGTTTTAGGTCGCTAGACGGGCTCGAAAGCAAAAAACTACCACCAGTTATTTTAAACAGTTTTGAAAACCGGTTTTTAATTTTTTTGAGGGAAGTTTAAAATTTAAAAATTCCCGGGTTGTTCAGACCTTTTCCTAGTTGGTTACACGACAAAAAGGTAACTCCCCCCCCCGGGGACGTGCCCAAAATTTCAATTCCAGTTTCTTCTAGCACCTTCTAGACACTATTGTTAGAATTTGTAATTTACATCCATTCAGTGAGTGACGTGAAGTGCGTGTGGTTTTCACATGCGGCTGTATAAGTTATTTAGGGATACCTTCTCCCATGACAAAAATACTGTCTGTCGTTAATTATTGCGTCAACAGGACTTGGTTATGATTAATGGGACTACCAGTGATAACTAGAAACTTGATTTTGCGGATGGCGGGGGGGGTCAATCAATGTAAATGTAAGAGAAACTCTACCACCGGGAGTGGGGAAGGTTTACTGGAATTTCATCTAAATGTAAATACATAGGCTTTATTTTAAAAGTTAATAATTTGCGTTATCTTCACTTTGGTATTGCTGATTTACGTTTTATTCTTTTAATTTTAAATGTGTGTAGGTGTTATTTGGGGTGATTCCAACCCCCCTCCGTCGTTTATTTCCCTAATTAGGCCACTGGCCTCATGTCAATTGACGACTAGCTTGGAACCGTCAACACAAACTACGTCAGGCTAGGATGAGGGGATAGCCTCATTAATCTGTGAATAGTCATCAACACTAATAGTCTACAGAGCACAGTAAAATTGTGTTGTTGTCGCCGACGCTCAGGACCAATTATAATTTAGGACTACATTGCACGAACGTTCTAGTTTGAAACCAAATGAAAACATGTCACTTCCCACAACCAACAGACCGGGAACAAACATGACCTAACACAGCAAAAGTCGTGTTCAAGCCGTTCGGTCCGCGTTGGGACCTGACTTTTTGCATCAGAGCAGGACCTGATCAATAACGTAATTGTTCGGTGAGTAACCATGTTTTCTTGTCATTTATACACATTATTAAACATATCGTATATATCTATTGAAATAAAAAATTTCTATTAACAGTATTATATATTCTCTAATATCTATTGTTTAGCTCGGGTTTTTTTTTAAAACCTTAAAAGAACCAAAATTTTGGGAAGGACTGCCTCAATTATAGAAAGAAAGTTACCTAAGTAATACATAGTGTATTGAAATAGACAATCAAAAACATTCAAAATAGAACCATTGTTAAAAAAAAAAAGAACCCTATTTTTATTTTAACCTTGTCGTTACGGAACCTACGAACCATTTTTAAAAGTCGTTCATATTATTCTGTTTTTATTATACAAGAGTCACTCCAAAAGTCAGTGAACATATGGTTTAATATCGAGATATTTTAGACTCAATGGAAAATAAAATAGTTGGGAATCTTTTGAGTAGGGATAATGAGACCATACTATTTTTGGTGTATCAAAAATTGCGTTGGGGGAGCACACTCACGTGTGAAAAAGGTAATAGAAGAGCTCATAAATATTTTGGCCGTAAAACCGTTAAGTCATTATCTATCGACTGTTTCTAAAAATGGGTGGCCGCTAACATGGCGGGAAAATGGGGGTTTCAGCTATTTTGCATAAAATAAAGTGGGTGGGGAGGGATGGGGTGGGACTCATATTAGCGGCTATTTAAACGCCCGCCCCCCATTTTGAAAACGTGTAAGTATTTCTTGAAAAACCGATGATGTCAAATTCAATGTTATCCTCGAGCTAAATAAAAAAAAAAACAAAAAAAAAAAAATAAACATAAAATCCAGATAGCCTACTGATTGATATTTAAAATTCAAATACGCAGAAAAAACTAACAGAGAAGCAAAGGATAACCTCCTTTTCTCCTATGTTATGATGGATTGCAATCTCTTCGTCAATTTATTAAAAATTGATATAAAGTGACGCGTTTCAATGACCCAAACCCCCCATGCTTACCAAAAATACCAACTGTTTAAATCACAGTATAGCCCTAGCAATCTTATTTTTCCGCCATTTACAACCCCAATATAAACGGGAAAAAAAAACAAACCACACTAAAAAACAGGGTTGGCTTTTTTTGGTGCTTGGGCCCCGCGCCGCACCATATTTAAGGAACGGTGTATAGATAGGCAACTTCTGGTTTGCGCCAAAATGTTTACTTTTTTTTGCCCTTTAAACAAGTGTGTCAGAGTTAGGTCAGGGGAGGAGGTTTGGCATTTAGAAAATTCTGGAATTGTTGGTGCGATTTTCGATACGCTCAAAAAAGTTAGGTCTCAGTAAACTACAAAACATATCCAAAATTTTGAATTTCAACCAATGGTCAAACCGCTCCCAGTTAATGAAATTCACTTAACCTAAAAGACACATTAATTACAAAACTAGGTTAAAAATTTAACATAATGTTATACCAGAGCGTTGTGGGCATCATGCGTAAGTCAAGAATCACAAACACACATGATTCTATGTAAAAATTCACTAACTCTAAAAAGTGGTGCACATGAAAACACAAAACACAACCACTAATTATTAAAACTGAACTACACGCAGAAATACAGGTATCAGGTGTGCATTCCGCCGGACCAATGACCTACGACCTTACCTAGATTTTTCTAATTATGTGTTGTTATTTTACCTGAAGAAGAGGACCAGACTGCACCATCTCGAAACGTAGTGTTTACTGATTTAAAAACGATGAGCAAATGTATCGGAAAAACTTCTTGTTTCCTTCACATTCCTTCCACCGATCAATAAACACAAACTTCAAACAAAGAAAGATAATTTTTATTATATTTAATTACAAAAAAACTAGTTACCAACATATACTAGCATTTACGTTTATGTGATGATAACGGTAAGTAATGATTAGTCATGTAGTAACTCGATCATAAAAGTATTTGTCTTCACTTTCATACAAACATAAAATGACACTAAAGTGTTGACCACTTGGCTCTGGGGGGGGGGGGGGCCCGCCCAAAGGGCCGGGACTGTACACTCGAGTTTTGTGGTGGGCCATAGCGCAACATTTCACAGTCAAACTCAAACAACCTACTCGCAAATACACCACTGCCAAGAGTACACTCCGATATTCCGGCCGAACTTTATCAGAGGCACGTCAAAGCCCTTGCAGCACCGCTCTGTACACCAACTGATTTTTCCATTTTAAAACTTTATTTGCACTAATGTCCTTTATATCATTGATCCTCGTATTTTTTTATTATAATACAGTGGCATGGAGAGATCTTCATTTCTTTTTCATCGGTGGAACAGCTCAATACACAAACTCAAATAGGTTTGAACACAAAATTTTTCCAAACCGATTACTGTGCCTCCCAATTTTAAACGGATAGTGAAATTCTATAATACACTTTTTAACAATTGACCTGTTTTTACTAACCTACACCCATGTATAATATTAAGAGCTTGCTCCTAGATTGGGTCATCAACAGTACCCATGGTAGTTTGAAGCTAAGACAAATCATTTTCTCGAGTGGACTGAAAGATGGCCCCACGGATTGACACAGACAACTCCTTTCCGTACATTTGTTTGCTTCAAGGACCCACTTTGCTTGCACTATCAGCCAGTCTTTTAGAACATTCCTAAATTTCCCATACTGCCTAACTTTATACAAACCCTAAATTGATCGCTTTTTATTATATCCAGAATTTTAATTTCTATTCCCTATTATGGAAATTTGAATGGATTTCTTTAATGACTGATCGACTCTTAAAAGATATAATCTTCGGTCTTAATCAAACCGGTGATTTCCCACAGTATAAGTGAAGCACATGTACCTTGTAAAATATATCTATTAGATGGTCTCACTGTTAAATATTCTGTCATTATTATATCTATGGGATAATTGTTTTTTAGGAGTATTAGAGTATTTAAAATACAAAGGTTCCAAAAGAAATCGTAATTTGACTCGGTAAACCTATTAAAATGTAAAAATCATTAGCTAATTATCTTGTACATTACAAGATAAACTCTTTTAGCTCAATATTTTAAGCACACTGTTTATATTACTTTTAAACCTTTAAACAACACTTGTAGAATAGCGTAGGCGGATGATTTTTAAACTGGTGTGGAGCTCAGTCATTCTATAAAGTATCAAGACGAAACTAGAACCGTATTTGTTTATTTTACCCGCATACTGTATGTGAATGGAGGAACATGACCAGGAACAGTTAAACTTTCCTTATACACAACTGAATGAAAATAAAAGCATCGCGATGTAAACGAGATAATGTCAACTTCGGTTTAGGGCGGAATTTTAAAAGCAGCTTTTTACATAGCACATGAATGGCCTCTCGCACCAGAGATAACGAGATGTCTGATTTGTTCAACGTTCATGTATGTCCGTGGACAAAATGGAACACTTGCACAATGAACGCCTGTACAGAGACGGTGTCTGGACATTTCCCCTTGTCTCCAGTCACTAAACAGTCGGGACAATGAAATGAAAAAACCAGTCGCCACTTTACTTGTTCCACTGCATTAGGCGGGTTTTATCTACTGCCGTGGCTATTTTACACGTGAAAACATTGAAGAAATGGAGTCTACACTTTTGAGTTAGGAAATAACCGTTTATACTAGGACATATTTATCAACTCTCACTAGGCAATCATTTTTAAACAATATTGTTAAAGTTCAACTCGAAAAAGCTAAGGACATCTCCCTTTACAACCTAGAATGTCTCCACCAATGGCCTAAAAATAGGTCAGTTTGGTTACTTAAAAATCATTGGAGCTATTCCATAACATTTAATGGAATGAAAAATTTGGAGAGAAATTCGGGAAATTTGCAGTAACGTCTCAGAGGTACTTATAAAAAAAAACAATTTTACCTCTCAAACTTCCTGGGGCCGCCTTTTTTAAACTTTAAATCTAAAATGTAAAAGGAGGAATTAGAATATATTTCGGTGACTATCACTGTATCACAGGGATTGTTTGGGAATGCTATTGAAAAATACGAGACTGTTCATGGCGACCCTGGGTTTTTTTTCTATATCTTATTACGTTGCGACGTCGGCGGGTAACAGCTAGCATTTTATACTTTTTTGTTTCTAAAAATATCCACCGTTGTTAAAAAAAAATTTAATATGGTAATGTCATTGTTTTCATTCTATTAATTGATTACGGTCACAAAACTACTGTTAAACGTTGTTTTGTTCCAGATTTAAAGGAATTTTAATTGATAACCATAGATTTTACTTTAGTTTCTCTTATGATTTTTAAACACTATTCTTATTGTACGATTCAGTCAACCGAAATTTGAACCCAAAAACAATTCAGAATTAGAGCGAATTGTCAAAACCAAAGCCCAAACAGGATTATGTTATAACCTTTTTGTTTAGAACCCATATAACAGTATTGATGATATTTGAAATTGGTAATCCATATTCTGATTGGAATAATCTTTCAGTGACTGACAAACTCAGGATTGATTGGAATACTTTTTAAAGAATGTGTTCATTTGGTATTCGCTTTCTTTTTCGCAAAATGAAATTGCGTACGAAGCCGCGAACTGCTAGTTGTCAGATAAAATATACAAGTAGAAAGGAAATCGTACATTTTCTAAAATATTTGATAACCTAAAACTATCCCCCATAGTCTAACTATTCAAAACTGAAGCATTTACATCAATCCTAGTTTTGTTCATGGCTAGTAACTAACATAAATTTTTAGGTTCGAATTTTCTACACAATTTTCCCGGTATACAAATTGCTAATCCATGTAGCACTTTAATAACAAATTTTTTAATATCTGCATCCTCAAAACATGAATACCCACAAATCCACTCCTTTACATTATGTATATCTATATAAAAACTGACAAAAAAACAACTCTGTTATTTTATACCTACAGAAACAGTAAATAAAAAATTGTCTTGGTATGTATTATAACATTTACTAAACTTTTTGTTTATAAACCAAAAGTTTGTAACTCAACCGTTTCCGATACATCAAATTAAATGTAACATAGTTTAGGTTATAAGAATATTTTAGAATAAAAAAAATGTACGATTTTCCCTTCTTACTTGTATTATTATTGATAACTAGCAGTTCGCGGCTTCGTACGCAATTTCATTTTGAAAACAAAGCGATACCATGAACCACATTCTTTAAAAAGTTATTCCAAAACAATCCTGAGTTTGTCAGTCACCTGAAAGATATTCCAATCTGAATATTGGATTACCCAATTTCCAAATATCATTCAATACTGTATGCGGTTCTAACAAATATATTATAAATAATCTGCTGGCTGGGGGGGGTGGGGCCCCCCCCCCCCGGGGGGACTCTTTGGTTTTTGACAATTCGTCTAATTTGGAAATTTGTTTTGGGGTTGCAAATTTCCGTTGACTATCGTAACATAGGATTTAGAGTTAAAATCAGAAGAGAACTAAAGTAAAAATCTATGTATCAATTAAAAATTTCCTTTTAAAAATCTGAACCAGAAACACGTTAACAGTAGTTTTGTGACGTAATCAATATAGAATGAAAACAATGGAACTTACC
Source organism: Homalodisca vitripennis (assembly GCF_021130785.1). Lineage (NCBI taxonomy): Eukaryota > Metazoa > Arthropoda > Insecta > Hemiptera > Cicadellidae > Homalodisca > Homalodisca vitripennis. The sequence goes on from NW_025790731.1 coordinate 22,172, forward strand.
ATATTAATTTTTTTAACAAACGGTGGATATTTTTGGAAAATTAAAAGTATAAAATGCTAGCTGTTACCCGCGACGTCCTCGTAGCTTACAACTTTTCGTAAATATAATTGTAATAAAACCATTTTTTTCTCAAACGGGTTTTTTGATACATCGATTAATGTAGAAACTATAAGAAATAAATTATTAATACTTCAATTGTAACAAAAAATTTATAGTACCTACTTTTTTCCGAATAAGTACAGGATGGGAAACGTTATTTTATATAAATTTGAAAATACGATAAGAGTACTTTGTGTAATGTTTCTTTATTAACGATGGAAGGTTTGTAAAGGATAACAGGATTTCGGACATTTGCGGAAAAGAAAAAAGGAATAACACAGCGTTTCTGTGGATTGGAAATCTATCTTCTTCGTCAGGAGGGGGAGTTATTTTGTTTTTTAATACATACACAAATAACGAACATTGAGGGAGTAAAGAAGGGAAAAGATAAGAGTTTCAAACCCTATGGTTAAGTATGACATTTTATATTTATAACCCTTTAACCATGGCATAATATCCAAAATCCTGATAAGGTTATTGTTTTGTACAAAAGTTAATATTGACCACCTAGACCTATAAATAATTATTAAAAAGAAGAGAATCCATATGAAACAGCCCTACTCACTGTGCAAATTTCTTTTTTCTTAGTATGGCGTATAGACAAATGGTGAATGAATAGATATACGATAATACCAAAAAAAATAAATGTCTAGGCTTACCGGCTTGATACGGGATCAAGCTCTACCCCTCCCTTTTTAAATAATTCGTTTGGACTGCAAAGTACCGGGGGGGAGTG
>NW_025790732.1:0-19182 GCF_021130785.1 Homalodisca vitripennis
AAAAAATGTTATATTCCTATATTGAGTGTTACATCTTAAATTTTGTCATTGTTATCATTTCATTTTATTTGGAAAACCCCTTACTTTATTCTTGGGTTAGAGTCATTCATTTTTTTATTTTTTTTACAGTTGAGCCCCTTTTTTAAAATACTTTACAGTTTTGTTATAGCATTAATAACGGAGATCAGTTTGAAATAACCGGGCCTTGCCAAAGCAGATTTTAAATTTACGTGATTTTTTATTTTTTTTGGGTTAACTAAAAACTATATTTTTATTCATTATTTTTCAAGTTTGGGAAAAATAGTGGTATTGTAAAAAAGTTATTTAACGGGGCCATTCTCGAATGCCCAAAATAAAAAAACAGAAAAACAAAAAACCCAAATGATACAGGGTTTCGAGTGAATTCACCCCTTATTTAAAATTCTAGAAAATCCACCATTATCATTCCTATTCAGCCAAATCTTAATGCTTTTTGGGCTAGGGGATCAAGTCAAAAGGGACAATTTTATGATCAACGGGTTTTTTTTTAGTTCTAAAAGAACTAATTTTCAAACGTTCGAAATCTACCTTTCTTATTTTAGTAGTAAAAAAATTACAATTAATTATTTTGGTAATATAACTAAACGGGTTTTTTTGGAGGAATTCGAGCGAAAAGCTTTGGCTTCAGCTCGTTCAAACCGAAGTTTTGGTGGAGGTATGTGGGTGAACCTTTTTTTTTTTTCTCATGGAGACATTGAATTAAATAATTTTTTGAATCACATTAACAGTATTTCTCCTTCCATCCGCCTCACAATGGAATGGAATCCAAAAAAAGCTTCCCTTTTTGGGTGTGTGTGTAAAAGATAGGGGTGGCCTTTAAAACAACTGTTTTTTTTGAAAGATAACCACACAGGAAAAAATTTTAATTTTCAATCCCAAACCCCAAAAATCTGTCAAGAAGGGGTAGCCTACTCGTTGTTTTTATAAGCAAAGAGCTTGTGCTCAGATAAAGAGACTAAAAAAGAATTTAAGAAAAATTTAATCGGTTTTCAGAAGCAAGGATACCCCAAAATTGTAAAATTTAAAAAGTGCAAACGAACCCGAAGAACATTCCCGAGTCAGAAAAACAGAATTGTATAAAATTTGCGTTTATTTAAACCCCTTGTCCGGGATTATCGGGGAAAATTAGAAGATAGGGAGAAAGTACAACTTAGAACCGCGTTTAAAACACACAACACCTTAACAAAGTCCTAAAAACAAAACCCAAAAAAAGGCCCAAAAGGATTCCAAAAAAATGTGTTTTACAGTATAAAAAGTAGCTGCAATAGGGAATACAAGGGAGACAAAAAAACCACTAAAATAAGGATAAAAGAACACAAAGAAAACACGAGAAAGGGTTTCACAGAAAAGTAAAAAAATTGCCCCCCATTTTTTGGTCCGAAACCCATCTTTAGAATTGGGATGAAGCCCACATAATACATCGGGAACCAATTTCTTCAAAGGAAATTAATTGAGGCAACATACTTTAAATTGGAAACCCCAACCAATCATCAACCACAGTCGGATTAGGCCGCTTTGGTTTCCAATTCAAAAAATGAACTAAAGAGAATACCAAAATAAAACGACGATATTTGCAATAAACCAATGCGGAGTCACAATATGGTTTTAAGAATTTCTCTCGCATGAACCAATAATAACGAAAGGGCCCCCTTCCTGTTCCCCCCCTTTCCCTGTAAATTTGCCCTTTGTTTTAAAACCGGCCGTCACGATTACCATTTGGGTACCCCCCCTGGTCGTCGTAAATGGGTTTGTAGACGTTGAAGACATATTGTACCTGTATTCCAGTTTAGTTTAAAGATTTGGGGTTTTTTTAGTTTTTTTTTTTTAATGCTGTCTTTGTGTTTTGAAGTTGACAACAACTGTAGGTTTGATTCCTGACTCAGGCGTGCCACAACGCTTTAGTAAAAATTTGTTTATTTTAACCTAGTTTGTAATTAGTATTAGGTTATTTTTTTACCTGAAGAAAAGATCAGATTCAGATCTCGAAACGTAGTGGGTTTCTGTTTTTTTTGTTTCACTTAACGATGGCAAATGCCGGAAAAATCCGTTTCTTCACAATCCTTCCATCGCAAAATAACCTTCAAACAAAGAATTGATTCTCGGTACGGGCCCGGAACCATAAACAAATCAAAGACCTTTAGAGCTGCATCTTAAATTAAATAAACACTTTTTAAACATTTAACTTTCTTGCATAAATGTAAGGTTTAAGACCTTATGCCTATAGGGTTTAACTCTAAAAACTCCTTTTCATAGTAGGAAAGCCCGTAAAATTTTGTCTTCTGCTTTAAATCTTTACTTAAAAAAAGAATTGCATATCATCTCGTGAAAAATACCTCCTCCAAAATAGTATTGAGTGTAAAAAAACTGAATTAAAAACACTGACGTACAGAATTCAACAACATTCTCGAAAGCATCCAAAATAGATGTAAAAAGTTTCTGAAACGATAAGAAAAGAAAATCTCCAAATGGAAAAATTAGGCCTAAAAAATGTGATTAGCCTAAGGGAGGGCAACGTGAATACGGATGCAATAAAAAAAACGAATAAATCTCTCTTCGAAAATCCTGAATGAAGCGGAAATATCATATTATCCAAGGGTTTAAAATTTTCTGGGGGCACAAAAATCGGGGAAAGGCACTGGATTTTTGTAGCTGGAGTTGAGTCGGGTGTTTTTACAGTTACCTGAGGAACAGGGGGGACCCCTTTCCCCCTGCGAGGCCAGTCTTTTCTCAGAAAAATTCCTCCCCACAAAACCCAATTTTTAAAAATAGAGGAGAAAAAGGCCAGGTCGATCCTTGGAAAGATGACCGGTCAAAAACTTTTCCCGCCGCAAAGGGGAACGCTACTGTGGTACTTGACTCAGTACGTATAAAAAAAAAGATTGCGGAAACTTTAAAAAACGGCAAATATACAGTTTTTTAAAAAAAGACCCGATGATTCATTTGAACGCAAAGTAGCAAAACCCTTAAGAAAAAATAAAGAATTTTTTTTTGATAAATTTAGATTAAAATTTAAACCCCCACCATTTCCCAAAATCCCCCCCTATTATGGGGCCTTCCAAAAACCAAAAACCTACATCCCCCTCCGGGCCCCTCATTAGTTCTCGGATTCACCTTTTCAGGGGAAAGTCTAAAGTCCTCTTGGGCATCTTTAAAACCATTGGTAGGAAAAACGCTCTTTCACAAAAAAATTCCAGGTTTCGTAGAGAAGTCAAAACCCCAAAATTGACTGAAACTGACAAACTGGGAAAGTTTTGATGTCGAAAGTCATTTACAAATGTACATTCCAGAAAACTCTCCCGGGAAATTTTTAAATCACGTCCAAAGAAGACCAAAAATTTAAAAGGATAAAAACTAAATTTTCCCCTGCCCTAATTATGGAAATGTTAGAACTATGCACTCAATGCAATTTTTTTTGAGTTAGAGGGAAAAATTTCCCGTAAAGATGAGGGGATCAATGGGTTCTCCACTTCTCCTATTTTCGCCAATTCTTTTGGGAGGAATTCGAGCGAAAAGCTTTGGTTCGCTCATTAAAAAACCCAAAGATTTGGGGGGGTTGTGGATGATCCCTTTGTTATTTTTCCTCAGGAGACAGAATTAAATAATTTTTTGAATCACATTAACAGTATTTCTCCTTCCACCCCCCTCACAAAGGAATGGGGAATCCAAAAAAGCTTCCCTTTTTGGATGTGTGTGTTATTAAAAGATGGGATGCCTTAAGACAACTGTTTTTTTGAAAATAACCCAAGGAAAATATTTAAAAATTTTCAATCCCCAAACCCTCAAAAATCTGTCAAAGAAAAAGTACCACTCGTTGTTTGATAAGCAAAAAGCTTGTGTCAATAAAGATGGGCTAAAAAAAGAAAATTTTAAAAAAATTGAATCGGATCTCAGAAGCAATGGGTACCCTCAATTAGTAATTTAAGTGCAAACGAACCCGAAAAAAACTTCCTGAGTCAGAAAAAACAGATTTTTGGATAAAATTTTTTCGTTTATGTCAATCCCTATGTGCCGGGGTTTCGGAGAAAATAGAAGAGTAGGTGAAAGTACAACATTTGAAAAAAAAAACCCCGTTTTAAAAACACACAACACTTAAAAGTCTCGAAAAAAAAAAACCAAAAAATGGGACACAGGATTCCCCAAAAAATGTGTTTACAGTATAAAATGTAGTCAATGGGGGAAAACATAGGCGAGACAAAAAGACCCCTAAAAATAAGGATAAAAGAACACAAAGAAAACACGAGAAAGGGTTTCACAGAAAAGTCAAAAATTGCACACCATTGTTGGTCCGAAGACCATCATATGAATTGGGATGAACCCCCAAATAATACATCGGGAACCACTTTTTCTTCAAAAGGAAATTAATTGAGGCAAAAATACATTAAAATTGGCAGACCAACCAATCAGTCAACCATCAGTCGAGTTTAGGCCGCTTTTGGTTGCCAATTCTAAAAAATGAACTAAAGAGAATACCAAAAGTATCAAACGGATCGGATATTTGCAAAAAAACCAATGCGGAGTCACAATATGGTTTTAAAGAAGTTCATCTCGCATGAACCAATAATAACGAAAGGGCCCATTCCTGTTCCCCTTCCCTTGTATTTCCGCCATCTTGTTTTAGGCCGGCCGTCACGATACCATTGGCTACCCCCTCTGGTCAGTCGTAAATGGGTTTGTAGACGAGTGAAGACATATTTTGAAACCCGTATTCCGTAGTTTAGTTTAATGATTGGTGTTTTTTATAGTTTTTTTATTAAGTGCATGTCTTTAGTGTTAGTGAAGTTGACATACAACATGTAGGTTGTGATTCCTGACTCAGGCGTGCCACAACGCTTTAGTAAGATTTGTTTTTTTTCCCTAGTTTGTAATTATTATTGGGTTTAGTTCTTTACCTGAAAAGAACAATTGCAGATCTCAAACGATTTTAAACGTTTTCTTGTTTCACTTAACGAGGGCAAATGCCCGGGAAAAACCTGTTTCCTTCATAAACTGTGTTGAGCAAATTTTAATACAACTAAAATAATGCCTATTTTTTTGAAAGAATTTTTTTCTTAGTCAAATAAAACTGACTTGTGCCCCAAAAACTAAGTCAGAGTAAGATCCTTCACATTCGACTACCCAGTGAATGGCAGCTTAATTGTCAATGCCTTCGGGAATGTATTTGAAACTTGTTGGGTAGTAATGGTTTAATTCTTCCAATACAATTTAGCCACCCTCATTTTGTCAAAAACCATCATAACGTTACCCTACGCATAATAAAAGGAAAATGCTTTTAAAACAAGTATTAGGAAATTTTTTATTTCAGTAAACTCATTCCCTCTCTAGTAGCCCCACTAGATAACATACTTAGATTAATTTTCGTTTATTGTAGGCATATATAAACCTCACTTGCCTACCACACCTCACAAGTACTAAAAATTACACCTTTTACATTGAAATTTTTTTTAAACATTATTTGTGAATTCAAAAAGCTATTTCCCAAAATTTGAAAAATTTTGAAAGTTCTTGATAATGAAGGGTTTGAAAGAAACACTTTAAAGGGGTTTTTTCAATATTTAAACCAAAGTATTTGAAAAAAATGGATTTTGTAAGAAAATTTCAAACCTTTAAAACACCCGTTAGACGTGAAAATTGATTTCAAACCAAAAAGGTGCTAAAAGGGTTTTGGTATGGGGCACAAAAAAATTACTTTCATTTAAAGCTAGTGGGAGGGGGTTATATTATTTTTGTTTTAATAGTATTACTAGTTTTTTATTTTTAACATCGTTAACGTGTGATCTTTGTCTGACATTGAAAGAACATGCTTTGCATCAGAATAATTTTTTCCCAAATTTTTCCTTCACGTTTTAAAAGCCGCCTTAAACCTCACATTCATTTGAATTGTTATTTTTTTTCACTGGTATAACGCAATTGTACGTGTTATTCTTTCGCATTTTTTAAAATTTGAATTAATCACTGACACAATTGTAATACAATTGGTGGAGAACCAGTATTAACGGTTTCATCACTTATAAAGTAAACAAATGAAAGGTTTATTTTGCAATAAAATTCCATTCATAGATTTTTTATATTGGCTTTTACTGCGGGCAAGCAAATAAAGACTCTTGTCACTATATCCAGTAAATTTTACGACTGATTTTCACATTTGCTCTCTGACGGGGAAAAATGTAGGCAAAAAACACAGGTTACACAGACATTCATGGATATTACTAAACACATTCCAAAGAAAAAATTTTTCAGATATAGTACCACCGGTTTTAGTCATAATGGCCCTGGGGGAGTTTGTTTAAAGTTACTTCAATTTTACCTTTTACGGGGGGTCATGCTAATAAATACTCCATGTACACCCATTCTGTAAATGTACAAGCGTTTTCTCCCTTTCTGATACTCGGAAAATTTTTAAACAAAACATAGGTTTACACAGAAATCAATAGAATTATAAAACACATTCAAAGGATACAACTTCTGCTATAAACAACGGAGGATAGCTCAACTGGCCCTTTGGGAATTTAGCAATTTGGATTCTGTGTTGCCATTTATAAACTTTCATTGCAGAGAAACAACAAAGGGTCACGTACTGCAAAATCACCCACGTCTAACTCCATAACGGCTTGCAATTCTTTTCCTAAGTAATGAAGTTGATATAAACTATTTTCCACTTCACAAGTTTTTTCTAAATTTAGAGTCCGTGTTTTTTTCATAAATTAAAATTCAAAGAAAAGTATTTAAATTTCAAGATTAAACTAAAGTCATCTCTAATATCTTATTGCAAAAAAAATAAAAAAAAATGTTCAGTTTAAAAAAAATATTTGCAAGATGCAGATCAAATACCCTTTTTAGCTTACTTAGATGAGTTAGGTTAGGGGCAATTATGAAGCAAAATTTTTTAAATACGCTTTTTACTATTAAAAGGGTTTAAAAACCCTTTAGAACAGATTGAGCTTTTTTCTGGGAAAAATCATATAAAAACCATTAAAATATAAAAACAATAAAGGGCAAAAGTTTGTGACTTTGGAAAGGAGATATACAGAGAGATTTAAAAAACAAGATACGGGGAAAAATCAAATTAAATGTAATTTTTTTAATAACATTAAAATCTTAAAAAAACTTTCTACAAAAACCTTTAACCAAAAAAAATAAACGTTTTTGGTGGGGATTTAAAAAAATTACCTATAGAATAGTTAACTACTTATATATAACATACAAGTATGTAGCATAAGGTAATGTAAATACATTTTTAAGAAGGCGTTTTGTCATTACGGTGAAAATACCAAGAAAAGTAATTTTATCCCTTTTAGAGTTATCCTCCATAGGTAAAATACTGAACTGATGAAAGTCTACAAATATATGTATATAAAAGCTTGGCTTTAATCTCCCTGAGGGTCGGCTGCTGATTTAGAATAATTTTGTTAAAATTTTCATTCAGATATTCAGTACCCAAAGCACAATGTCACAAAAGTACCGCTCTTGGTATGAGCAACCAAATTGGTATATTATTTTCAAAACAATTGGGACAATTTTAAGACTTACAAAATGCGAATTTTAAATTTTAAAGGCAAATGAAGTTTGCGGATCTCCAAAATAGATTGTTCAAATAATGCTCTATTCCTTACACCACGTTAGCATGTACTGTTTTTAAATTATTTGAGAGTATTTGAGAAAGCGTAACTAAACCTCGTTTTTATCATGGTGAATCCACTCGAAGTTTCATCGGGGAAAATCAACACTCATTGATTCTGTTTTTTTATTGCGAAGATAGCGAAATCCAAAGAAAGAATGCTGAAAGTGCACGAAAATAAATTTTGTGACTGAAATATTTTTAAGTGGTTGAAACATTAAAGGGTTGTGTAGATGACTCATCGAGTAAAAAGGAAGGAAACATTTTGGGTTTTTAACTCAAGACTTCTTCTTTTCAATATCGCCTAATATTTTAATTCATGATAACCGCGCATTACGAGAAATATAGCTCAGGATGGCACTAAACTTTTGGAACTGTAAATAACACAGTTCCTTTGAGCGTACAATAAGGGAACTTTACTTGGGAGAAATAGTTCCATAAATTTACAAAAAATTATAATCTCTATAAAAATGGGGTAAAATCTTTTGTTTAGTTGAAAAAGAAAGTTTCTAATTAGAAACGTCCCCAAATTTCAAAAGGGTAAAAAAATTTTATTGAAAGCCTAAGATTTTCCCCTTGTAAAAAACCAAAACCGGCAATATGCGGGTAATGCCATTGCTAAGTAACATGTGTTTTTCGCATTAAAAACATCATGTATTAATAAAGTAGCAAAAATTAAATCAAGAAATCTAACAAGGGGGATAAAGACATCCCCTTAAATTCTAAAGCCGACCTGCAAATTTTATGGAATTAAAAAATACAGGTGCTCTGTGAAAAAAAATCTTTCGATTTAACGAAAAAACTAAAAAATTAACAATTTTTTCAATTTAACCCAAATTTTATGAAATGATACACAAAGTTAGAAAAAGTTTGATTGATATATAAATTTTTTTCTGGAATTATTAAAAAATTTTGTTTTAACCAATTAAATCTTTATTGCGTGCACCCATTACTTATGAATGACCTTATACATTCGTGGGGTTTGGTGACAGAAATAATGTACCAAAAAGGGTTAAAAAAAACCGAGCACAGTACAGCAGGAAAATGCCAAGGATTTAAAAACAACACCATTTGTTAGATAACTTTTGGGGTCTTTAAATAACGGTAACAGTTCTACTTGTTTTGCAAAATTTTGAACAAATTATACAAATAAATGAAATAAAAGCAGCTATTTATTGTTTTCAGATACTTATTAACATTTACATTTTATATTGTTCATATATTGCCATATAAGATAGAAAAATTTAAAATAAAGGCCGCCATTAACAGAATGTTTTATGTGATTTTTTTTTTAATTTTTTTAATCTACGCCACACTTTTTTAAATGTTTAGAAACACTAAAAACGAAACGGAGCAAAGCTAACTGTACAGAAATAAAATGCCATTTTTCTGTAAGGGGGGGGAAAAACGGCAAACAGTGAAAGAAGGGGCTCTGCTTAAAACAAAAGTTTTTCTTTTTTACTTCGCCTCTCACATTTCGCTTGAGACAATAAAGAGTTTTTTGTTGATGCCTTTTCTTTTATTCTTCGTTAAAAAAATTAAAATATTCTATATTTATATTGCGCGCAAATCCATAATGGGGTCGTTTCTTGTCGTCTTGTTTCTTAACAGAGTTAAAAAAACATTTTTAGTTCGGTGTATAAACAATGTTATTATTATCTGGGTTAACAACTTAGGATGGGTTTCGTTCAAAAATTTTGTTTTGTTTGGTTTAAATTGTTAAAGTTATTTTTTGGAAACCCTTTAATATTGTTTGGATTGAAATTTTCCAAATATTTTTCATTTTTAAGGGAATACCACCCAAGCCAAAAGGGTTCTCTCCCTAAAATTTACCCCTCTCTCACCCCACAACAAATACCGAAAACATTAAAAAACACAAAAACTGAAAATAAAATAATCCGGGTTTTAAAGTGTGAAACAGGAAGTGCTATTTTTTTAAAAGGGGTAAGCTTTTACATGGCCAAAAATCATAAAAGCGTGGATTGGTGACGGAAACGAATCTGCCCCTTTCTGTTTTCGGGACCATGGTGAATATTTTTTTGTTGTAAGCGATCTTTTTACGAACAAAAATCTGATACAAAAAATCAATCTTATTAAAACTACCGGCTTATTATCATATACAAAACCCTGGGAATTAATATAGAAAAAATTTGGGCATCAGAAAAAGAAAACGGACTCTAGTAACATTCGCAGTAACGGAACGCAACAAACAAGAAATGTAATCAATCTAACGTCAAAGCTTTGGGAAAAAAAAATAGCCAAAACTTTTAAAAACATAAAAACATTTTCCGATAAATTTAAATCAAAACTAATTATGTCCAAAAAAGTAAGGTTTTTCAAAATTAAAAAACCAAAAAACCCTCCTTGCCCTAGGGCAATCATAACCCCTCAGAAACTAAAAAGGATACAAACACATTAAAAAGGTTAAAAACTGAGGTTTTTTGTGATTAATCAGAAAATACTGAATGTAAAATTTTTCTTCCCCATTAACATTAAAATTTTTCCCTTACGGAGTGTGTTAATGTACAAGGTCAAAACACTACCCACGCTGAAATAAAAAAACCCAAAATGGACAAAATACAAAAAAATTGATTGTAGATATAAAATTTCTTGTTACTTGAAATACGTTGTCAATTTAAATTTCACTTAAAATGCTTAATTGTCTCTTCAATTTTCAAGTTTCAAGTTAATCCCAAATGAAAAACTAAAACGTGTCAAGTGGGGTTATTTTCTATAAACCAATTACACTACTTTTTTTTTAGTATAAGACGATCAATTGTGTTCTAACAAAAGGGTAACCCTTAATTTTAAGAATCACAAGTTCCCAACGGAATTAAATTATTAAACCAGTATAAAATAATAGAAAGTTTAAAAAAATTTTTAAAATCAAAACAACAAACCCCAAACTATTTTTTTTTACTTTGAATTTTTCTCAATTATTTCTATTTTTAACCCACAAAATTCACAAGTCCATCTTAAAATTAACAACAATCAACATTAAAAATTGTGTCCTTCCCTTCAAGTTCTCAGTGCTAATTTTTTCAACAAAAACTCAAAAAAAAAATCTTCTTTAAAACTTCAAAATAAAAAATCTTCTCAAATAAAAATGAAACAAATTATAAAAAAAGACTTCTTCTAAAAATAAAAATCAAAAAAAAATTAAGGAAATATTAATATTAATATTAAACCAAAGACTAGTCCAACCAGTTAAACTCAAAATTAATTTTCAATTTAAAACTACTTTTTTCTGTAATTTCCAATTTACAAATTATTGAATTATCCAAATTTCCGCTTGGTTTTGAATGTTAAATTTAGGAACTTGTTAAAATGTAGATAGAATCTCAAAACATTAAAAAAATTTTCTTTTTATAGCCTATTCCTGATTAAACCAAATTGAACGGGAAAAAATATCATCTAGAAATTTTCTTTTTTCAATATTAATTCTAATTTTCCCACAGTACCTACACATCTGCTAAGACTTCACCAAGTATAAAAATGACTTTTAAAATTTAAATTTAATTTAAACTTGAGACTTTAAATTTTGAAAAGAAATTTTTAATCTTAAACTCAACCTTCTTCCCAAAAAAATCAATACGGCAAAGTGGGCTATCATTTACCACTTCTCTCTCTGACACACAGCAAAAAAACTGCTGAAAACGGGTTTAAAACCACCGGAAAATCTAGAAATCCCCCACCATCAATCAACCTAACATTGGCCAATCAAAATTGACAAACATAAGTCTGAATTGGGGGGGGGTACCATCCAAACCCCGACCTGTAACCTAGCTCAATACTAATACAAAAGGGAAACTTCTAGATTCCTCGAACCCCAATCGACAAGAAAATCAGCACGGGTGGGAAGGGGTCACAATCTTACAAACACTTATTTTATTAATTCACATTCTCTTAATTAAAATTAATTATAAAGATTTCCCCTATATAATTTAAAAAAATAGGAAAAATCCTATAAAACTATTAAAGTTTTTCTGTTTCAAATTATACTTTAAGATTGTGAGAATAATACAATATTTATTTACTTAGATATAATTGATCTATAGGTCTACTAATATAGTTAGTTATACAAGCATATTTTTTTAACGTAAATTTTTTTATAATGGACAATAGGATAATATTTTGACCGAAAGTACGAAAGAAAACCAGAGGTTTGGATTTCCGCGAGTCGCAGTAAAATAATCGATTTTCAAAGTTTACTTTTACGTTTAATTTGGAAAAAAAACATACAAAATATATAAACATCAGAAATCTAGATTATTAGAGTTTTAAAAAAAATATAAAGTTTTCCACGTTTTGCTGCCCAAATTGATTATTATGAACAAAGAATCATAGGGGTGGCCTAAGGTTTTCCTTTTTCTATGGGGATTTTGCATACGAACTTTAAAAATACTTAAAAATTATTTAATAAATTGAATTTTTTCACGTTTTATTCGGACTCACGAGCGCGGGGGCAGCACCACTACAGCTGCAAAGCTGTATCGAAAAATGGGGGAAAAATAAACAAAAAATTTTAAAATCCAAGTTGAAATCAATTCAAAACCCGTTGAACTCCGTACTGCCGCGAGATGTTTTCTCGGGAGCAAGATGGGCAGCTACCTAGTTCACGAGAGAAAAAAATTTTAAAACGCTGCCAATTAGGTATTAATCCACCAAAATTTAGTTCCAAAACTCGATGTAAATTATATTAACCTAACGAGTAACAGGTTGAAAAAAATTATTATATAAAATACAAACAAATGACGGTAACAGATTATTAATTTGGAAATTAATTTTTTAAAATTCCTTTTCACATTTTTGATATTTTTTAAGCAAAGAAAGGGAAAAAACAGTGAATCTCAGTTTTCCCCCTTTAAAAACTTAATCGACGCAGTATTTAAAAAACAGATGTTTTCATCCAAAAAAAGAATGGTCACTATTTTTCAAACCGTGAAAAGGTACCCTAATTTATCATGTTTGGGCCCCTTTGAGTCAGGGCAGTACACACAGGTGGGGGTTGCCCCCTTTAAATTTGGGGTTTGTCATGAAATACGGGTTTAAAAAAAAATTTGCCACCGCGTCAGTGTAAATGTTTTTAACGGGGGCTACTGCTTTTGTGTAAACACATCTTTCCCGAACTATTCCTTTTTAGTAGCTGACTAATTTACGTTTAAAATATTACCTTATAAGGGGGTAAAACGACCAATGCACAAGTGGCTATTCCATAGCACAAATAAGTAATGGGCATTTAAAAGTAATTTTTTAAAACTAATATTTTTTTTTATTTTTATAAAACTAAAATACATTTTTAAACCCTAAGCAATTTTTTTAGTTTGTAATGTACTTAATATACGCTTTTACCTTACAGGGTTTTTAAAAAAAATTTAATTTTAAATTTTGCATCACTTTTTTTAAAAAGTTTTGTTTTTGACCTTTCTCTAATGACTTCACCGGGTAAAAACGGCCTATTAAAAAAAATGTAGAGATTAGGTGGGGGAATCTATTATAAAAGTTTAATTTTTAACTAAAAACGCCGCAGGTCCCGGACACTCTAATTTCTTCCTTTATAGGGGAAACATTTAATATGAAGTGGGGGGTTAAAATTTATGCTGATATATCAATGAATCGAAAAAAATCGAGTTTTTAGCTGAAATTTTTTTGCAATTGGCCATTTATTTTTCTGTAAAAAAATTTTTCCAAATAAATCTTCTGAGACACATAATTTCAAAAAAGGGGTTTCTTGGCTCAAGGAGGTTACCCCATTCTTTAACAACAAAATTATTTTGCTTAATGGGGTTTTTCCTTGTAAAGAGAATAAATCAGGGAAAGAATTATAAATTTACCTTTCCCAAGTTTTCCTTTAAAATTTTGACGTTCAACACATTTTTGTCAAAACCGTTTTCTTTGTGAAAATTTATTCGAGTATGAATTAAGGGATTTTTTTCCCTTTGAGTTTCGTTGCCTAAAATTTCATTAAAAACGCACTACTTTTCACAGAACAATCACACGTTAATAAAAAAAAAGACCACAAAAAAATCGCTATGGGGTGAAGCTACTTTTCTGCCCGTTTTTTTCAGGTACATAGTCGTGTCAAACAATGAATTGGGTTAGGGGATTTTCTTACATTAAAATCTTTTTTTTTTGGGTTTTTATATTTTACTGCTTTTTATACCTCACAAAATTGTCAAAAAATTCTGCAAAGTGGAAAAAAAACTTTTAAAAACGTTTCTTGTATTTTTGAGTTATTTTAAGACTCAATTTATATTCATATATGTTCCACATTGTATTACATGTTTTGCGAAGTTTGAACATTTTGAGTATTTATTTGGGTGGGGTTTTTAAAACGGGTGTTAAATAATGATCTCCCATTGATCTAGGGATCTAGTATTGGGCAATCACACACGTATGTTATATAATTAAATAATGGCTAGCCATTACAGGTACCTAGTATTTGGACAATCACTACACTGTATTTATATAATTAAATAATACTACCCATTTACTAGGTAGCCTAGTATTGGACAATCACTACACGTATGTACATAAGTTAAATAATATCAAAACCCCTTTATCTTAGCCTAGTATTTGGGGCAATCACTACACTGTATTTATATAACTTTACTGCCCTCGAAATTATCCTCGTTTCGTATTTTTCTGAGAATATTAATGACTGATTTTATTTTTTGTACTTAATGCCCCATGTATCCATTTAGAATGATGTTACCTTTTGGATAAACCTAAAAAATTAACAAGATTTCGTTGAAGCGCAAAGTTTTCAAATATTTACTAAACATGAAACCCAATGTCAAAACGTTTTATAAACGTGTCATAAGTTGCAATATTGAAGAACCCCGAAGGTAAATTTTTTTAAAATTGAATATTTTGGATTCCAGCGGAAAATGTGCGCAATAAAAATTTTTGACTTAATTTTGTGTTTTTTATTTTATAATTAACTAACTTAATATTAGTTTTTAAAATTTTTTATCAAATTTGAATTACCGCTATATTTGTAATCACCATTTTAACTCAGTAACGGGAGAGAATTTTTACATGCGTGAAAAAAAAACTGAATGTAAACCCGCAAAAACCCAAAACCGACCCAATACACCACATTACTATTCTTATAAATTATATTTTTTTTTCGTTAAATACTTTTATACCTTTACTCAAATTGACCTTTTATTCACTAGGAATATTCTTTTTTTGCAAAAATGTGTTAAGGTTATGACCTATTTTTTTTGGGTGTCGGTTTACGGTTTCATATTGTAAAATTTGGTTTATTTTTCCTGTTTTATCAAACGCCAAAATTTAATAAATAAAAGAAGAATAAAGATTTTATTGCCACGTTCACCAAAGCTTAAATATACATCATAAATTCACCATTCCTATTAAAAAGTATAATTCAAATAGTTTTAGTCAGTAGAAAACCTTGAAACGCCCATCTGCAAACTTACTGCTAACTAAATTTTATTTAATTATGATTCACAAACAATAAATCATCAAATTGGTCTCTTATTTAATTAAGTTTATAAAAACAACTTTTTCAATATTTAAAAATTAATTGGCCCGCAACAACCAAATAATTAGGGGTTTTGACTTAAAAACTAAACCAATATCATTACAATAAAAAATACAAGTTACGGAGCTGAATTGTGCACACCTCGTGCAATGCTGATACAATTCTGAGTACAGGGGTACTAGCCTCTCAACACCATGTCCTTCCCTTGATTGACCAGGGGCCCTGGGCAATTATCGCTCTTGACTTTCTGGCAGGTGGTCGGGAAATCTTTAAAAATTATATTATAACATCGCGTCCATGCCCCCCTATAGTTATTTAAACGTAAATTAAATTGTATTAATATTAATTTTTTCCAAATTATTTAGTATACTATTTTTATAAAAAAAATATTTAAAAAACCCAATATGTAAAAGATAAAGTTGGTATAAAAAATTATCAATTCAAATTCAATCACAAAATTTAGTCTTTTTTACCCGAAAAACTTTCATAAATTCCGATTTTTTCTTAATGGGTTTTTTTAAAGTTCACAACCAAAATTTTAACCCTCATAGAAACGTTTCATATCGTACCTTTTTTTTATATAAAAATGCACTTACGTCTCAAAAAGTCCATCAATTCCAAAATGGGTTTTTAACTAGCCCCTCGTACAAATTTGATTTTAAAAAACCCCTTGCGTAAGATTCACAAAAACACACATATTGGGTATTTTTTTAAACTTTACCATCAAATTTTTAAAAGCCTTACCCGTTTTATCAATCTTTTTTCCGAGGGGGACAGTCAAAGTTTTTATCCAACCCGTATACCATTACATTCCCTTTAAAGAGCCTTAAACATAAAATATTTTTCATTTAATATTTTTAAACTGTAAAAAGTGGTTTACCGGGGCTGACATAATTGGGGGAGTTATAGTTGAAAAATTATAAAATCTTTCGATTTTTTGACAAAACCCCCATAGAATAAAACCGCATTTTGGGGTTTTTTAATTAAAAAGTTTTCGTACATTTAAGTACGGTAACATTAAAGTAACAAATAAAGTTCGCAATACTTACCTATAATTTCCCCCTTTCCCAAATAACCTTATCCCCAAAAAATTTCAAATTTTCACTGCCCTGTGAAGGGTATTATAAAAAAAAATAAATAGGGAAAAACAATACAGTACAAACGATGGGGGAGAAAAAATGCCAGGGCACTCAAGGGAGAACCACGCTATCTCAACTCAAATGAAGTTCGACGTCTTTAAAATTCCAGGGTCGGCACTTCCAAATCAACCAAATTAAATTAGTTTTTACTTTTCCCTAATAAATAATCACTCTAATAACTTATTTCTTATATTTGCAACATTTTTTGTTCCCAATTCAATTTTTCTCTAAAATTATTTCTCAAAACTTTATTATTTTTAAAATATCTTGTTATTTAAAATAAAGGGTCAATCATTTTGTTTTACATTTTTTTAAAAATAACAGACTCGAACCAATCCACAAATATATTTTCCCATAGTATTTGATGACTTCACCAGAGACCGTTGTCATCAGCACATTTTTCAATATACAGCAATATTAAAAGAAAAATCATGAATTGGTATAATGAAAAGAACATTTTCAAAGACCGAGCCTTGTACAAAGATGTAAAGTACTTTTACATCTTAAAAAACGGGAACATGAGTAAATGGGGTTTTTAAGGGAAAAAAAAACGCGTTTAGTCCTCTTTTCCCCTAAACCTATCCTAAACCCTTTCCCATCTTTTTTTTTGGTCCGTGACGATTGCATTGCTATGCCCTCTATAATCGTAGTTGTTTGGGGAACGAAAGCAGAGGTATTTTACCTTTTTCTGTAGTTCTTTTAATGATTAGGGTTTGGGGTATTTTTTATTAGGCATATTTTTAGAGTTGGAAATTTACAAACGCATGGGGGTTGCGATTTCCTGACTTAAGGTTGGGGCACACATAACCGCACCGTTCCCACACGGAGTCAGGCATTGCGGGGCGGGCCGGGTCGGTTACCTAGGCCACCATGTCCTATCATCCGAGCCAAAAATCCCCCCGTTTGTACAAAAACATGTTTTTTTGAATTCGAATGACAAAAACTTAAAAAATATTCGGGAAAATTAAATATTGCTTGAGAAAATTGTTAAAAAATTATCATTGTTGTTTTTTTTATTAACGCTGGGGGTGAATGAAACATTGTAAAGCTACAGTAAACTTGTACAATCAGCTAGTAGTAAAATTTGTAAATATCATTTCTTGGTATATTTTTTTTTCCCCAAAAAATTCTTGTTCATTGTGTTTTTTCAATGAATTTCGGGCAAATCACTATAAACAGTAATTTAAATTTTTTTTTGTATTTAAACCCAAGCTATTTGTGATCCAAGAGTTTGCCATGTTAAAGCCCTTTTATAAAAATTTGTAAAAAATATAAATATTTGTGAAATAAACTGAGAACATACAAAAAACGATTTTTCAAATGTTTTTCTTTTATACTCCGAGACAAATTTTATTGCCAGAATTTTTCAAAAAATAGTAGAAACATAAAATATATTTTCTAAAAAAAATTTGAGTATGGTTGATCGGCCCCCCCCCCAAAAAATTTGAGTATTTGTTTAAGATAATACATTAGGTATGGTTTTGTCCTTGTCTGCAATTAAATAATATTTTTAAAAAACACTTTGAGCATTATAAAATAATTTTTTAAAATAATATTTAATTTCATGTTAAAGCCCAAATTTGAATTTTAAATCATGCAAAAACCTTTTTGTTAAATACACACACTAGTTATACTAAATTTTTTAAAATTTGAAATGTAAAAACTTTTTTAGTACATAACTACAATAACTCATTTTATCATTTCATTCTTTCTCGATTCCGCTATTTTTATATTTTACCCTTTTTGTATGTAGTATCCCCAACACAGGCACAGCCTCTTATGGGTACCTAAATTTCCCTTATTTTGTAAATCTATTGGCCTAATTATTAGTTTAAAAAAAGAAAGAAAAATCTAAAAAGGATGTAACCTACTTTTTATATTTTATTACTCTAAGTACATAAATTTGAAATAAAGTAAGTAGAAAACATTTTTTTATTTGTTTATTTACTGCTATTGTAAATACGTTAATGTCATAGTATTATTTATTACTAAGCACTGGCAATAATATTTATTTGTAATATTCAGTTTGTTATTATGGAAAATAAATGATTTATTATTATTATTTATTTTTAAAATGGGGTTTTCTTGCTTAAAAATCTTATTGTAAATAAAATATTTTTAGTTTATTGAAGTGAAAAGAATAAAAAAATAAAAATGTCATAGAAACATTCTGAATATGACCCTTACAAAAATACCGGAATAAATGTATCAAGTAACTTCAATACATCGAAGAAAAATATATTTTCGCGCAAATAATTACATGCTTGTTATGTTTTAATTAATTAAAAAAAAATTTTATAATTTTTCATAATTCGAATTTAGTTGTTTAAGATGACTTAAGGTAACAACATGGTTTTCAAATTTGTTGTAATAAGAAAATATGCACAATAACAAAAAAATGACTAGTTTACTCTAAGTAAGAAAATGTAATACTTTTAATAATAAATATGATTTTGTACGCGAACACAGATGTAGAGTTAGTAGGCTATACTAAATAATTCACTAAAATGGAAAGTGTAGACTACTTAAATAGTTTTGAAAAGAAGAACGCAACAGTAAACAACATATGATGCCGCTCGTAGACCGCACCGTCCCGTCAAAATTCAAACTAAACATATCGGTGACGGTGCGGGCACGGTGCGGCCACGACGGTCTGGTGTCGGTGCGGAACATGTGTGGACTTGCAGGTTGAAAACTGCGCTGCAATTCTTTCACCGTATGACGGCCAGCATAACGGCCGACTTACGTGACGGGCGCGGTGCGGTTATGTGTGTCCCAACCTTTAGGCTGCCACAATAACACAAAAATATTGAAAAAATCACACTAAAGGTATTTTCTTTGTTAAAATTTATGCCTTCCTAATTGCAGGGGGGGTTTTT
>NW_025790733.1:0-49768 GCF_021130785.1 Homalodisca vitripennis
AAAAATAAAAAAAAATGACTTTTTTCGGTGAAAAGCGAAGTAAAAGCCAAGCGTAATAAGATAGACAAGGTAGTAAGTGCCAGAAAAATTGCCCCTAGTTTGTAGAGCAGTCGGGAAGATGTCAGCACCGTGTAAGAGCCGTGCGGGGTTGAAGTGGAGATGAACGATGTAAGTCCACCCGCCATGATGTATGTTCCTTGTCTATTCCGTAGTTATTTTGCTGTTGCTGGGCGGGCAGTGACGCTACGCATGCTCGCCGCTTTTACGTTTTGTGTTGTTTTACGTAGTGATTATTTTATTTAAGTGTGTTTGCGTGTAACAGGCGTTGAAGTATTTATTAGTGCCAGTGTTCTATCTTACTAAAAATGGAAGCACCTCCTGTTCGTAAGAAAGTTCTAGTGGAGAGAAGACGAAGGGCTCGGGAAAAAGGAGACAGTTATGTTACTTGTAAAGGAAAGACTATCCCGCAAAAAATCCCCCACCTCCTTGAACGAAGCTGTTCATGTAAGTACCAATGCAAAAAACTTGAGTAACGAACAAAAACTGATATTGTTTATGGAATTCTACAAAGTTGACGAAAAAAGCCAGGGAACATATTTACTCAACCACATGCAGATGCTACCTATTGCCCGTTAGGAAGACACGGGGAATTACGATGATCCCAGTGAGAGTAGACGCACCTGCTCGTTTGCATACAACATTCCTGATGGTTTTCTGGCAAAAACATACAAATTTGCAAAAAAAAACTTTAAAGAAATTTTTGCTATTTCTGAAAGGAAGTTGATTGGTTTACAAACTAAAAAAAAAACAGGATGCTTGATTTTCGAAGACAAAAGAGGGAAAACCCCTGGATCAAATGAACACAAGGTGAAGTATACAGAAAAATGACCGTAATCTGGTTAGGTGTCATATAAATTCTTTCCCAAGATACGAAAGCCATTATTGCCGAAAAGTATCAAGCAATGAGTTTTTGTC
Organism: Homalodisca vitripennis; assembly: GCF_021130785.1. Taxonomy (NCBI): domain Eukaryota; kingdom Metazoa; phylum Arthropoda; class Insecta; order Hemiptera; family Cicadellidae; genus Homalodisca; species Homalodisca vitripennis. Next base: position 976 of record NW_025790733.1, read on the forward strand.
CCCAGACCTGAACAAACACAGAATGTTTATGGCATTTAAAACCCAATACCCTACAAGTCCAGTCAACTATAGTTTTTTATACAGAAGTATTAAAAAAAAGATTTCCCAAAACTCAAGTTCAAGGCTCTTGCAGCTGATACTTGCAAAAAATGTGATCTTTTTAAAGTGCAGATTTCATCAACGACCAATGAAAGGGCCAAAACGGGAAGTTTAAAACTAAAAACAAGAAATTCACCATCGAAAAGCTGAAAAGGCCCATGTCTGCATGAAAGAGGATATTACTTTGTCCCAACTTCCAACTGGTACACGCTACAACATTATGTATGGACTTGCAACAGGTGGATGTTCGTGCCCATGCTTACCCATAGCACCATGTTTTACTGCAGACAACTTTCTTGCTATAACCTAGGAATACATGTGGGGGATAATGACTCAGCGTTTATGTGTATGTGGCATGAGGGCATCGGAGGTCGGGGAGCCCAATGAAATAGCTTCTTGTCTGTTTAAAGTTGCTACTGTTCAAGGCCATTTTTCTCGGAGAAGAAGACTTGTAATATGGTGCTGCGACAACTGTGGTGATGCTCAAAATAAAAAAATTAAAACAGGATGCTCTTAATGGGCAATTATTTACCTAGTTCACAAAGGGTTTTATCGCTCTATTAACTTGAAGTATCTTGTAAGTGGGCACAGTTATATGAAACTGTGACAGAGACTTTGGCATTATTGAAAAACGCCGCAAAAATGCAAAAGCAATGGTTCCTAAAGACCTGGAAGATGTATTTGCAAGTGCAAAATTTAAATCCCCCTTCACAGTTGTTTCTATGAAGACAGAAGTCTTTATAGATTTTAAAGGTCTTGCAAATCAGTTCATTAACACAAAAGATCTAGCTATCAGCAAAAATTTCCCACTTCGAGTTTCTCATAAGAATCCAAGCACAGTGAAGGTAGCGTCAGTTTTGGCACTTCAAGATGATGGTATGGTAACATGGAACAAAAGTTGACGTCTTAAAGAAAAAGGCCGACCTTGGCAATCTTCCGCGACTTAAAGGACTTGCCAAAATCCAGTTTAAATCAAAAATCTCACAAGAAAAGAAGAACGATCTGATAGGAATGATAGACTACATAGAAAAGGCAGAAGACAAGCAGTTTTATAGAGATCTTCTGGCAGCAGACACCGTTCCTGATGGTGTCCATGGAGGAGGTGGATGCAGACATTGAAGACAAGGACTACTAGTTGTATTAAAAGTTAAGGTATTTTAATGTACAAAGTCCTAGAGAGTTTAATAATATTAAAAATAATATTAATAATATTACGTATATTATGTAACTCTTTTTCAGAAAGTCAAGACTATGACTAAAAGTGTTTTATCTTTTGTACGTATTATCATGTATCCTTTGTAACATATTTTGATGTTATGGTGTACATTAAACGCTTCTAAACAATACTGGACTTACATCCTTTTTTTTTAAAAACTAACCCTTCACTTACATCATTTATTAAATAAAGAAAGGCACATACATCCTTTTCCACAAAAAAAACCGATTGCTCTTATATCTTTTTCAATATTTTTTTGGTTTCCGCTTATATATTTATAGCAGAAATTGTGATTATATGTTATTCCTATTGATTTTATATTTTTATAAATATAAAAAATATTTTATTAGTAAATATTCAATGTTTTAGACATATTTTATTGAATACTGAAAATTTTAGTTTCTTGCCACTTACAACCTTTTCCATTTTTACTACACAATTTTAATAGTAACTAGTTGTAAAACATTTTCTTATTTTTTTCCTAATCAAACCTCAACATTCTCAAAATCAAGTTGGAGTTTATCGTGCAAATCAAAAATATTGAAAACATGTTTTTGACTTGTACACTTCGTTGCAGTAAATGATTGTGATTTGTTCAATTTATAGAATTTAGATCCTTGTAAAACAAGAATCAGACGAATGCACTATGAGAGTCCTTAAGGCTGTAAAGTAAAATTCTGCCTCTCTATATCTGCTCTGCTACAAGTAATTTTAGATTCTACTAACAGTGAAAAAGATTTAGAAAGAGTAATAACATTATCACAAAGAAACACAACCAGCTTCAAATCAGGAACCTCAATTCCAAAACGTAAACGTCAAAGGTTAATGAAGCAACCGTTGATGTCCAAACCCCTTCTACAGATGTATAATGCATGTTTACTGCAAACCAATAAGAAACAAAACTACAAAGTGTTTAGCCGACATAAGTAAATTATGTGGCCATTCAATTTGTGGATGTAATAATACTTTAAAAAATGTTGTGTAATTTTGTGTTATAATTCATAAATTATCTATTAAGAGAAGTCGAAATCACAAGTTCCAAAAAAGCGAAAAGGGTTTGTCGCTCTGTTCGTGAGGAGTCTCTGTTCATATCATATTTCTGACGTCAACAAAAGAAGAGGGGAGTTAGGAAATTATTGAATTGGTCAAGTATGTGAAAGAAGATGGTTTTTACCAACTAGGCACAAACAAATGAGGTTTAAAACAATTAGATAAACATACATTCTTTATTATTGCAATAGTGCAGTCGTCAGGAAGACCGGCCTAGGATTTGTTAAATGCTCTTGGAAAATTAAAGATCAACTAATCAATGTGCTTGTGTTCAAAACTGAACACAACTCAAATTATACCTCTCGTTCTTGCTGTAATTAATAGTAACTTAAAATATTGTGTACCTTTTCAATTTTACTCCAGTAAAAGATTTGAACTTCGTGTTTCACCTGTTTCATGTTTGTTATTTTAAATATACAGATTTGTAAACAATACTGCTTATTTTATGCTTTGCTTGCAAGCCATTTGACATTGCATATATTACCTAAGGATTATAAATAAAGCTTAGGTAAAATTTTAAACTTTATTAAGACATTATTTTATTTCATACTTTTCTGTATCGTTTTCGTAATGTACAGAGTACTTGGGTAATAAATAGATTGCCTGGATTTCACATATTGTTAGTAACATACAAATTGAACATAAGGTTGTTTTAATTATACCAATATCAGATTATGAAGACCTATTATTGGTTTGCTTTCTATTAACCCGTATTAAGATAAATTTTGTACGGTCTTAGAGTTACTAGTTCACTATGATGTTGTCGTATTTTACGTGACGATAAACGTTCGCTGCTCAATAAACCTGCTTGTATTCTTATAGAAAATATATATCTATATTCTTAAATATTGAAGATATTGCCTACATACTAAACGAATAACGATTATTTTATAAATATTAATTCGATTTAAATTCAAATATTGTATGTCTATGCTCAACCATTGGAAAATGCATTTTGAGGAGTATAGGTGATCGCCAGTACATAAATACATAATCACTAAAACATGTATTGTGGACGTACTTTTGCAAGAAAAAGCGTAGGTAGCTTATTTATAATAATAAAAATAATAATATTCTTTATTGCGTGAAACAATTACAATATTGCATTGCATGCTTCAAAGTATCTATAAAGTGCATAACTACTTCAGATAAATGATGTTCATCGAGGTAAATACAAACAACGCAATACAATTCAATTTCAAAAGTTTTTATCCCAGCGGCCCATCATGAACTCATCGGTCGAGTAAAATGCCTTTGACATAAGAATATGTTTTAGCCGAGTTTAGATTTTTTTGTTTGTTTTTTTTATGCCCTCAAGGAGCTTATGGATTAGTCCGACTTCAACTTGTTATGGCATCTGTTCGAAAGCTGCCATTCTGTACTGCTCGACTCGAAAGTTATCCCTGCCTCTAGTCCCGTATTGGTGGACATCCCTGCCCCGTACCAACTCACATGTAACACATTTATTACAAGGCATGTTTGCACGTCTATCTGGGCTTTAATTTTGAAAGAATTCTTACGGCTTTCTTTTGAGATCTGAAAACCCTTTCAAATCTGTATTTTCAAGTTTCCTTACAATCTCAAGCCATAAAATGTCAAATATACATTTATCAGACCGAAATAAGCTATGTTTAATATATCCACCGGACAAAATTGTGCAGGATTACGAAGAATATTGATTCCCGAAGTAACCTTAGAGCAAGCGTTTTCAATGTGATGGTACCATGTCAGCCCCTGATAAATGTAAATTCCAAGGAACTTAATGGAATCTACTCCTTCCAGAAGAAAATCATCCTCCATCAACACGGGTTGAAGTTGTAGCTCGTGTTGTTGCCGAAGGCAAACTATTATGATGTTTGATTTTGAACTGTTTGTTTTTAAATTGATTCTGGAGAAAGAGTCAATCCATGATTTCTATTCAATGAATGACTCCACTGTAAGTTCTTTTTTTGATATTGATTTGATGCAGAGAATCGTATTGTCAGCATATTGAACCATTTTTCTATTCAGTATCGCTGGGTTCAATCTGTTCAATTACAAATTGGACTGACCCTAATATTGATCCCTATGGGACATCGTTAGGCATTTTGACTTTGCCTGACAAGACATTCGCAATCTGCACGCACTGCTCTCTACCTTTAAAATAAGACGAGATCTAATTGTGCGGCAGTCCCCAAATACCACTCGACCACAGGTGGTGCAATAGTGTCCCATGATGCACACAGTCAAAAGTTTTAGAGAGGTCGAGGAATATGCTTAGCACGTGCTCTCGCCTCTCTATGCCCTCGACAACATTGTAAATGAGATTACTTACGGCATCGATTGTCGACTTGTTTTTCCAGAACCCAAATTGTTAGGGACATAGAACCTCGAAACGATCAAGAAATTTTTGACGTTATTATAGAGAAACTGTTTTGAAAATTTTGCTGAAAACTCGGAGGATAGAAATTGGACGATAGTTGCTTGGAATGCAAGGCTCGTTCTTTTTGAAAATTTGAATGGCTTTGGCAATATTCAATGCCGATGGGAATACGCCTTGAGCAAATGAGAGATTGATCAGTCGGGTGATTGGAGTCAAGTGGTATTTGAAGCACCCCCTGGACGACCACACAGACATGTCATTGATTTCACTGGATTTGTTTGGCCTCAAATCCCGCACGATATGGGCCACCTCCACCTCACTCACAGGAAAAAAAACCATAGACGAGACCGATCTCGTCAATGGATCATCGTAAGGGCTGTCCGAAAATGAGTCGTCTGGTAAAGAGGTATGTTACGCAGTAATATTTTGCTTGCAGTTCGTATTTTATACATTTATGTACGATTTATGTATCGCCACAGGTAAATTGATGTTAGCGCTCGCAGATGTTCACCGTTACGAGAAAATAGACATAGAATAAACGAACTAAGATTAAAGTTTTATTTTTAAAACCACTATACTTATTTGTTTTTTCTAACTCTATGTATTTCTTTGAGAAAACTTAAGAAAATATGTCATGGAATAAATGTAAAAAATTGATTAAAAAGTTTACGATATAACGATATTGGACGCATTCGTTGGTACTAGCAACTTAGATGGTCACGAAAGGCTAAGAAACTCACTAACTTTCAATAGCAATTATTCTAGAATATGCTATTTTTTTATACCTGTAACACTCTCAGGTATGTGTGTAATTAACATACTATAATTTGTATTATTTTTTTTACATACTTCTATTACAATTCTAAGAGTATTTTGAAAATACAAATTAAAAGTGTGCGTCACTTAAAAGAATGAAAAAAAAACGTGTTTTCACTATCACTGGTATTAAGCCAGCGCATATTGAGTATGATGTGGAAAACGGGCAAATAGACAATAATGCGGGAGTGGTACACAATGTAGGATTACAGAGAGTGATATAGTAATTAAGTAAATTGCTTTTAACCAGGTTAAATTAAGCACGTTTAGGTCAAGTGGTCCACAGTTTATTTATCTGATTAGTATAATGGTTTTGGTGGTTTCGCAAAATGTATTGAATTTTTCAGCCTAGCCTTGAGTATGAGTTTGAAGTGATTTCAAGATATAAAATCGTGTGTGCATTATTGTGTTTCAATGGTAGCCAAAACATTTAAGCTGTTTAGTTTTGGACACTTTATATATTTAAATAATATCTCTGATGTTATTATCTAACGCAATAATATATGATAATCATCAGAAATTGCTATCTTACAGCAATGTATTCGTTTAGTAAATTATAAAACGTTCAAATTAATATTTTACTGAATTAATTTCGTAATAAAACTTAACATAAGTAGTTAAAATCATTACATGTTAAAAAGTCTCAGGCGGCTTTTAAACTTAATCATAATTAATCGTCTAATAATAATAAATTATTCTAACAAACCGGTGTCAGACACTAGCCCAAAACCAGTTTATGCCACTCGTGTCTCATCACATCTGGTACATCAGTGGTCCAATCGGTTTTTGGTTCAGGCAATAAACAAATTAAAGTAATTGTCTTTGAAGTCAATTTTTCTGAAGAAAAATATATCCAAATATTTAATGACACTTCACAATGAATTAAAGCTATTAAATTAATACATTTAAGCAAATTAGTAATCAGGTCAAATAGTAACTACTATAGATAAAGAATTGAAGGATACAGATAAAGAATGAATTTTGTATAAATGTTACACTTAGTTTAGCTTTTTTGTTACTTAAATCAAATTTTACTACGAGAAAAATGTAGACTTTGATGGATGAAGTACGTTTCATAACTAAAATATAGTATAAACAATACGGTTTAATTATTCTCTTCTCTATACTTCAGTTTATATGTGTATTATTACAATACGTGACAGAATTAGGCATGTTATTATAACGTGTTTGGTGCATTGTTGTTTGTTACTGGGTCCTTATACTTGTTTGGGAATAAAGGCAACACCACGAACGACTTTGCTAGATTATATAAAGATTATATCTCTTTACACATGACGGTTCTACAGTGTGTGTGTGTCGTAAATTTTCTATTGGGACATTTGCTCTTTCGTGTGGTTTATTATGTATAATGGTGCCACAAAACCTGTTGGCATGGATAGACTTTGTAATATGGACGTGTCCATGACGACCGACTTGTAAGGTAAAGACCTTCTGTGGAACGTTGTAAACCCTGCTTATAATATATGACTACCTGAAACGTGCACGTTAATTATTAAAAGACATGAACACATCGTTTAATCCACAAGTTATAGTAAAGGTGGAAAAATAATTATTGAGAACTTTATATCATACCATTTATAGATCGTATCAACACGTGATTTATCATTTGTAATTTACATCTATCTCTGTTACATCTACTTGGAAGTAACTGATTGCAATTGAGACACAAAGTGGCTTACATGCGTTTAGAGAAGTGGAATGTTAGGAACCATAGTAGTTAAGGAGACGAAGCGGTGGCTTGTATGTCTTAGGGTATATACCGACGTTTGTTAGAATGTTCGTTGTATTCCTTAGTATTCTGTGGGTTATTAGTGAAGAAATTGACTAAAATCTCTTCGATATTCCTTTCTGAGCGTGATTACATTGGCTTGTTTCCGTGAGCCCTATCGAAAACCAATCCCAAATAATTTATAATAGTACAAGAATCACAGGATTATAAAGAACGAACATTCATATTGAAATATAGGCCAGTGTATCATTTCACTAACGTTTTCATTAACGCTGAGAATTATTTTACAAACATTTCCTGACATGTGAATATTTAAATAATTACAAGGAACACGAGTTTTATACCAAATCGTTAAAGAGTGACGAATTTAGTTATTTTTTAGTACAGTTCAAATTGTTTAAGAAAGTTATTCGAGTTTACAAAAATTCATATTTATATAACCAATAGTTTCTACAAACTCAAAGATGGTATTTTTGGAAAATAAATATACAAGTAAATATTTTCAAGAATTTTTTTACTTTATTCCTTCATACTATCAACATGGAGTGAAATATACATTCTAATAGTGAAAAAGATTTGTCTTTTTATGTGAGAAGTAATTCTACATAGATTTATCTAGGAACACATCTTGATGTGCCGCAAAATCCTTCAAAATAGTTTTTCTCTATAAAGTTCCTATTTTTCTAGAATGTTATTTTTTATGGTAATTTATGTTTAGGTAAAGTGAAAACGTAAGTGTTTGGCTCTATTTACTCAAGAGGGCTTCAGCTTAATGTGACCAGATGGAAGCGTACACCTTAACTACATAATCTGATAAAGTTTTCAGGTTTTCTGAAGGGTTCTATGTTCAAACATATAACCGGAGAATGCGATTATCCAAATGTGCTAACTTTCCTGGTTTCTTCATAGCTATGGAGGCATATTTCACTTTAGATTGATTTACACATGTCAAGTAAATACTTTTGATTGGAACTTAGATCTTGTTTCACTTTTAGGTCTGGAAGGTTGTCCTGTATTGGTAAGTACGTAACTACTGGAAGCTCATCACATTTTTCAAGTAGTTTGCCTAATACTCCTATGAACTCATTAGTTCCTTTTTTTCTATCTAATGCACAATACATGTGAGGCAATGGCATCTTGTTGTAATGAAACAGACATATAGCCACTGCAAAGACTTATGAATGTTCTTTTCTAATAGAATAATGTTCTGTTCTATTTCTCTCTTCGCAACAAATGAACCATTATTTTTCAAAGAGGATAATTTAAGTTAAGACTACTTGCCCAATTTCCAGTGCAGTCAAGATAGCAGCGGATGGACAGAGGTAGGAGAAAGTTGACGTCACGCTGGCCGATATCTTACCGGAGACGATTCCGTTCAGATTAAAGGTAAAACAAATAAACAAAGGATTCTCCATGCAATTTCAAAAGGACTGAGGAATCAGGACTGTGCCTGAATTCAGTCGAGAATAAAAACTGATGACCTTTTTCAAAAGTAAAAAAAAAAAAAAAAAAAAATTTCAATGAGTTTATAATGGATTTTATTCGTCAGTTAGAGTCTGCTGAAGAGTATTAGATTGTAATGAATGCTGTAATTTGCGTTGTTAATGAAATCTTATCGCGATAAGCCGCATGCAAAGTATTGTGTTTCATACGTCATACTGACCTCGAGAAATTCAGTGAAAAGAGCATGAGAAGTGAAACATCGACAAAAGGGATTCTTCTAGCAAAATCTGGGTTTCATGGAGGAGATGCTATGCCAGTATATATATATAATCACCCGAGAAGAGGAAACTTTTTAATGGTGCCCGGCAAGTGAAAAAAAAGTAAAACTATACATATATTTTTGGGTAAGAAAATTGACGCATATTTAATTAAAAGTCTATGTTTTTCGTACTCTATTAGAGATTCTTTATATGAAATTACTAAGTTTATAACCTTAAACCTTATAACCTCACCTAGTCTTGTAAGTAATGTAAAACCATATGTTTATTTCTGTAAAAAAGTTTAGTTTAAATCTAAAATGAAGTCAAATATTCCTGAGCTAAAGATTTTGATGGAAGTCTTCATTTTTGGTTTTATTTTACGGGAAACATTTCTAACTCAATATAAGTGTTTTTTACAATATACTGCATTTGCTATGTTATAAAATATAAACATGTTATAAAATGACACATTATTCAGATTAAATTATATAAGAGCCATTGTATTTTGTGTTTAGGGGAATTGAACACTTTAAATTTCAAAAATTTCAATTTATAGTTTTTTGTGTTTTATTATAGTATATTTAATTGTGAACACGACAATATATAACACTAGCATAAAATATTATGACAAGTATTTGAAATAATAATTCTTTTAAAATCCATTGTCACGTATTGTGAGGTTGATTTTCACCGCTCTGAATTGAAGAGACAGGTTCGCTATGTGAAAATGTTAGGGGACGGAGATTCAAAGGCCTATTTATGTGTAAAACAAAGCAAGCCTTATGATGTAGATGTTGAAAAATTGGAGTATGTCGGCCATGTTGAAAAGCGGCTTGGAACTATGCTCAGAAAATTGAAAGAAAAGCTAGGTGGGACAAAGCTTGCGGATGGAAAATCGATAAAAGGCGCAGGACGACTGTTCGACAAAGTAATAGATGACCTACAATCCTATTATTGGAATGTCATTAGAGGTAACTCAAGAAATTTGTAAAACATGCACAAGGCAGTGTGGGCTACATATTTTCACCGAATTTCCACGGACGAGAACCTAAGTCACGAGTTGTGTCCTCCTGCTCCAGATACCTGGTGCAAGTATGGAAAAGATCCAGCTGGCTATAGACACAAGAAGTCATTGCCAGAGGTCATCATGAATCAGGTTAAACCTATTTTCAGAGATCTAAGTAATAAAGAGCTCCTGAAAAAATGTCTTCATGGGCGCACCCAAAATTGTAACGAGTCATTTAACAATATTGTTTGGAGCCGTCTGCCCAAAGCCAACTTCATTGGTAAAAAAAACACTAGACCTAGGACTTTGGGATGCTGTGATATCATTAAATGATGGAAATTTAGGTGGATTTAAGGTGCTGGAAGAACTAGGTGTTAAGGATTTAGGCCAATATACAATTGCTGCCCTGAAGAAGTTTGATGACACTCGTATCAAATAAACCGACGGAGCAGCGGAAGATATGAACAAGGAGGCCAGAATAAAGAAAAGGAGACTGAACCTAGATCAGGAAGTGAAAAATGAAGATGAATACGGCCCAGGAGGGTTTTAACTTAAGTAAGTAAAATATAGTGCCTTGTTTGTTATTAAAAATTTAATTTCTTTACTTATTCTACGTGTTCCGAAAAACTGTATTTTTTTTAACAAATGACCCGATATCTCAGGAACTACTAACGTTACAGACTTCAAATGTTTACTCAGTGGCACACATGTAATTGTAAAAATGTGGTAGTAACCTAGTATCAATTTAATTATATATAAATAAAAAAATATATATATATATATTGTATATAATAAATATATTAAACATTTATTTAAAAAAATTTTATTTATTTTACTACAGCGCATTCCTTCTATAACAATAAAAAAGGTCTGAAAATTTCATCGTCCTATTCCAAGTACTTCTTGAGAAAACGGGTTACCAATATTGACAATTTAACATGGGCGGAATACAAGTGTTCAAGTGCCTTTTTAATAAGGCCTCAGGTTCAGGAAATCTTATACATATCATAGATTTTAATTCTAAAATGTGATTCCATAAAGAAACATGATTTACATTTTTTTTCTAATAATTTATTTCATACAATAGTTGTTTCTGAAACGGTTAAAACCCCTATATTTCATCCATGTTGTTTATTATTAATGATTATAAATTCAATCATGATAGAAAGGGAAACAAAGGAGAAGCTATTTCTGAATATATAAGAAAGGGGTAAAATAATATGTTACTTAAGAAGCTCTGTATTGTAAAAATCAGAGAAGTTAATGTTAGAAATATTGTTTACCTGGAAAATGCTCATTTGTATATTGTCCCTCAAAGATAGGTTATATGATGAAATGCTGTAATGTAATTTCAAACTTGATAACTTTACTTAATCATGTTTATGCTATTTGGAGGTTTTAATACGGATCTTCGTTATAATAGATTATTTTCTAAAACATCACAGTTATTTGATCATGTTATATTTTGAATGTGTTTACTTCATTAATTTGCCTTAAATTCTACATATCACAGGTCCTCTTTCTGGTTCTTTGTTTCAGATGTATTGAATTAAATTTAAAAGCTAACTATGCAGTAAAGATAAGTTAATGTTTATGGATTGTGGAAATATTGAAAAGAATAAATTGAAATCAAGTGTGCAGGTTTAAGTTGGAATGAGAGATTTACAAGCAATTGTAATATTGAAAAAGTTGAACTGTTAAGAAATATACTATGTACGGTATTTGATAAAATTGTTCATATAAGAAATATCAATAAAATTAGAGAGCCATGTCTATTAAAAACATGATGCAAAAAAGAGACAATATTTGTAAGACGTATGTGAGAAACAAAAATATTGATCTTGGGGAAAAGTTATATATTTTTGAGAAATGGAATCTAACTATTAGTAATATATGGTAGAAACATTTTAGAACACATTGTACAAATCTGCTTTATTGTAAAAAATGCTATATTTGGAAAAAAAAATTTTAAAAAAATGGAATGGGCTGGGAAGGTACCGAATAAATTGTCAGATCCAATTGTGATATTGAACCATTTAACTAATTATTTCTTACAGTGACAAGTTTAATGAGTAAAAATATTATTATTTACCAAAAAAATTTTAGTAATCCATATGATGTCAACATGTTTTTAAATTTAATGGTATTAATTACCGTATCCTTTTTGGTAAATACAAGATGTATACAATTTAATGTAAATAAAAGTACAATAGTTTGACAGGTATTTGGTCTTCCGATTATATGTTAATTTGAATTTTTTAAACATATGTAACAGATACGGCCAAATACAAAATAATTGAATCGGAAAAAGTAAGGGCTCTGTGGTGTAATTGTAGCACATTCACTCGGCAAATGAGAGATCTGGGTTCGACTCCCGGCGGAGCAAGTAATTTTTGTGATTCAACGTTTATTGAAATGAAACTGTATATATATATATATATATATATATATATATATATATATATATATATTCCTTACAAAACAGTATTTATCCTGTTGAATGGAAGGTCGTTATGAATAAGTGTTTCAACATGTTTACGATTTTGCTAACTATATATTTTATTTCAGTATCAGTCTGGATACAGATCTTGTTTTAATACTCAGGCGGTACTAATAAGAATTAGAGATAATATTAGATTAGCTATGTTTAATAGAAAAATAAATATATTGGGGTTTCTAGACCTCAAACTTTCCTAGATTGTGTTCGGCAGCTTTTTATATCCAGTCTATAATCTAATAACTTTTTTTAAGCACAGTTTGATGGTTAAATCCTACTTAAAAGGAGGAATGCAAAGGGTAAAAACATTAAGAAGATCTTTCTTCGGAGTTGCATTAAATTTTGGCGGACTTAAATAAAAAATAAACCCGCTAAATTTAAATTCAACTATAATATATTAATGGTGTATAAATCATGGTCTAACTCGTATGCAGACATAAATCCACCAAAATCGACTCTACTTTCTCTAAACCCCAATAAAAGCCAATGACACATTGTAGATAATGTAAAGGCTAAAAGTCAAAAGAAACGATGTTTTACAATAAAAAAAAACATTTACATGATTAAAAACTTGTTATCAAAGCTAAAGTATTGTTCTTGTCCTTTAAGCAATAAATCATCCTTGAATAAATATCCGTTTTAATCTAATAAGTCAGTAGCTACAATTGCCTCACACTGTAACTTCAGTTATACGTGACACGTTTTTTAAAATGTTATAACATTACTAAGTATTTCTTGGTTAAGAAGAGAAAGAATTAAAAGAATATCAGACAATGAATTTAAAACTTATTTTCCTGTTAACTATCCAAGAATACTGCTTGACTTGTAAAACAGGTTTTTACAGGACGCATGTCACTTACACAAGAAACATATTGAGATCTTCAATGGAGTTTTAATGTACACCTTAGATAACAACAAACCTGTCTTCTGTAAAATATTGTCAACAATATAAATGTTATGAAAATGTTTAAACCTTGTAAAAATTTTTAACTATTGGCTTTTGCGATGTGTTTTAATATATTTATCCCTTTGCTATAAGTCTCCCAGAGGTATAGTAGCTGAAAAATCAGACGATGACGGAAACTATGCCTCTTCCTGAGGTCGGGCGTGGGCATAAGCTGACGGCTGAGTCGATACAATCTGCAGTTGGCAAACACTGACAGGTTCATAACATCCAAAGGCATAGGTCCAAAGGAAGATACAGTCAGAGTCGTCTCATGTATTTTCCTTATTAACGAAGAATACAATATTGTGTTATTACTTGTACTTATCCAGGTTATAACAGCATTTCTGTAGCCTTAAATTAAACCATAAAAGCGCTGAATTTAAATTTAACTATAATATATAAATGGTGTATATATATATATATATATACACACACCATTAAACCACCACATATATACACCATTAAAACGTGTCACATATAACTGAAGTTACAGTGTGAGGTAATTGTAGCTACTGACTTATATATATATATATATATATATATATATATATATATATATATATATATATTTATTCATTGCTTAACCACAAGCTGACCGAAGAAGTCATCGAATAAAGATACTTTCCTACAAAGTTGGCGTTAACAGTCGTATTAAATTTGGCGTCATTCTGGAGTCAAGTGGTAGCTATTGTTATGGTTTCAAAGGGGCCTGGGGCAGACGACGAAGATACGGAACGACGAGAGTGTATCAGCTCCACCAGATGACTCTAGGTGTGGCGGTGAACTGTACATAAAATGAGCATAACACAATTATTTTATCGTCACACGCCTTATCAGATGAGTATAATATTCTCAAAAAATACACTGCACATTTAAATTTTCTTTTTAGTTTCGTTGTGTAATTTAAACTTTAGCAAACCTGTATTTATTGCTACCAGCCAGTTGTGCTGTCTTTCTTTCTTTTTCAATATATTAACTATATTAATAAGGTGTCTCGTAATAAATGTTTGCATGTCTTACAGTATAGTTATAAGCTACTTATTTTTGATTGGTTTTTTTACATCAGGTAGCTTCGCCTAGATTTGACTAGTGTGAGATGCCTACCCTCAGTTATGAAGTATATTTATAGATTTCAAAGTGCTTAAATATATAAATTGCATATAAAGAATTGAAGGCGAAAAAAAAAGATTATCAGTCCGTCTCCTTTCTAAACATGGGGAATTAAATAAGAAACTAGTAAAAAGTATTGTCTATTCCCACCTTTATGAAATTAAACCCTCCATCGGGCGCTAAACGGAGTTTTCCTCCGTGTATTTTTTATTATTAAAAAATTGTACTAATTTTCTGATGTTGGCAGTCGTGTCCCGCAGTGTACTTCACGAGCATCTTTCGGGGAAGCGAAACAATAGCCTCCCGCTTATCTTTGTCAAAATCTGTCAGTATGAGGTCTACTTCCGTGCGAGACTGGACGATTCCTCCGTGAGCGCCCAATGTCGTGTTTGTAGTCCTTGGACGAAATCTCCGTGAGTGCCTTATAGTGTTTAGTTTTTTATGGAGTAATAATCCGTGTGCGCCTAAATGTCTGACCTGTGGATGGTTTCTTTTTAAGTTTTACAATATATTTTATTTGAATTTAGTGAAATGGAGAATGAAGACGAGAGACTTGTCAGTACAGTACCCGTGTGCTAGGGAACATTTCAGTACTATTTATGAAGTGAACATTGTCGTTATAAGAACCAGAAGGAAAATGTTTTGAAACTTTGTGTAGTGTTAAAAAAATTTTAGTAAAGAATAAATTTTGATTTTAGAATAATAATTGACATTACAATATTGTATAATATCTCAAAAATTGAAGTAAGTTGTTTTTGTAAGAAGTTAAAAACTAAGTTAATTTCCATATATTATTACAGAAGGTTAAACATTTTTACAATTAATTGCATTATTCCTTAAAATAAATCATGTTGTTACTATACAATAACATTTTTTTTAAATTTCGAAATTCTTATTTGGAAAATTCATTACATAAGAGAGTAATTTTTATTTAAATTCTAAAAATGAATATATTACATTGTAATTAAATCAGTATGAATATTTAAACAAATAAAAACAGTTTAAACGACTATAATATCCATTATTCACTAACCTGGAGGAAACCTCCGTGAGCGCCTGATGGTGTTTCTAATTTTAAGCGCCCGATGGAGGGTTAAGAAATGAGGTACAATAATTATGATTAAGCTCTTCTACTCAGCCCATAAATGATTTACATCAAGTAAAATGTAGGCCCCAGTATGAGATTTGAAAATTTAAGAAATCTTATAACTTGAATGACAAAAATAGGAGTGCGAACGTGAGATAGTGATAACCACTAATTTTAGTTTTTGTTAATAAATCTTACCTTTGGGATTTTATTTTAAAATACACATAAACTTGACTGGAACTATAAATAACTAAATTATAATAGCACGCAATTATGAAATTTGAATTTAAAAGAGCGAGAAATCTATCAATGTAACCTCATGCTCTTTTAAACATTTAGATTTAATTTTAAACCAATCAATATTACGTGGGTTTTCAATTACAGTCCTGTGTTCGTTGATCAGAGTTTTTAAGAACTCCCCATAAGTTTCTCCTTTCGTATAACACAGAAGAAAAACCATGGTGTTATTTAGACTTTTGATTACTTGAACAAATTGAATTAATGTTAATAGCATTTTAGGCTGAATAACTTAATATTTATTAATTTATATTACTATATAACTTAACTTTAGTTAACATTTGCCGCAACTAAACGCTCAAACAGAAACATTATTTTCATTGCATAAGTTATGTAGTTTTATTACACAGATATGATAGCTTGGAAATCATATTTTAAAGATTCTGTACGATAAATGTTCACAAGACTTACTTGTTACAGTCAATGACTAGTAAACTTTACGTTTATAGCTAGCTAAGCACATTTGTTAGTTGCGTGTTAAACTGTGAAATAACAGTATGAGAACACGTTTTCGGGATATATTACTTGGAGTCATATTGTTATCATTCATATTAAATACAAAACCGCTGTTTCTCATTTTATGGTTTAAAAGACTCTTCAATAAGTTATGAAGTGCTAATTACACAATATATTTTCATACATTGGCTCTGTTAAAAATTTTTTTTGCTGTCATGTTTCACTACAAAATAATTGTATAAATTACCCTAGTAAAAAAAAAACAATTACATCTGTTCTGCTGTTTAATGGAAGCAATCCTGATGAATGTCGTGGAAGAGCTTGATTAGTATTAATTGATAAATTGCACACCCGTGTTTTGACTAAAAACGTATTGGTCCCGTGAATTAACTTTCGCGTACACATTTATGGAACCAATCGTGTTAAATGTCACGGAAGAGCTTAATGATGTTTTGTTGATAAATTTCACTCCCGTGTTTTTACTGAAAACATAGGTGCTATTTCTCTTGTGAAATTTACTTTTAATAACAAATATGTATAATAACATTAATCTATTAATGTCTAATTACTATAATGGATCTATTTCATAAAATAAACTGTTATAAAAAAACTATTCGCATAAAGAACTAAATTTTCATGAACTAAATTTCAAGTTTTAAATGTTGTCATAAAATTTTCATATAAAATAGTTTTCTAAAGTTATATTTTGAAATTAATTTCCAGTCCCAGTTTTTGCGTTATGTTTTGTTTAGAAAACAGTAAATAATGTACTGTAAATACGATTAGTTCAGTAGAAATAACACAAATTGTGTAAAAAATACTATTTTAAGAGGGAACTGAAATGAGAAATGGAATAAAAAATGTATTCAGTGAAGTGTTATCATTGAAAAAAAAATAAGTATCTCCTATATGGAGATTCTGTTTAAGGAATATAATTCAAGCTAATACTATTTATTTAATTATTTGTTTATTTAACTTCCAACGGTCAAAAGACCAATTTGCAACGTGTTACATTTTTACAAAGTTTCTCAAGATGACTAATACTTATACACACAAAGGGCCAAGCCAAACATGCAATGGGACTTCAAAACTAATTGGCGCTTAAGCTAGGGGACTAGCCAAACATGCAACTAGACTTGAATATAAATACAGCTAACATTATGTAACAATAACAATAAATAAAACTATATAATTTACAATAAATATAACTACACTAGAAAGGTAAATAAAATCTTCATAATTTTAATAAATATTAACAGTATTAGAGTAACAAAATAAAATCTATAGAATTCGTAATAAATTTTAACAATGCTAAGAAATAAATAACAATAATTTGTAATAAATATTGAGGATCATGATATGTAATTAGAATTAGGAAAAAAACTAATGAACATGCACCATATGTTTTAATAAATACAGATTTGATTGCTGAATACAGACTCAATGCAGTGCTTTCCAGTCCAACAACTTCTTTTTGAAGGCCTCCTCACTTGTACAAAACAGATCAATGTCGTCCGGCATGCTGTTGGCCAGCAGTTGGAGGCGAGGAAAAGTGCTGTGGAACAAGTACTGGGTTGAATACTGACGTCTAGCGAAAAGATGGGTGTGGCGCAGGTGTCGAGAAGTGCGGAAGTCTAGGTTGACAAGTAGATATGGGGCATCAATGTTCGAGTTAATCAGCTTCCTCAGGAACAGTAGGTCATTGATTATTCGTCTTGTGTGAAGTGGCATCAAGTTTAACTGAAGTTGCAGATCATGAATTGGAGCAGTGCGGTAGTCGAAGCCTAGCAGCACACCAACAAAGCGGATAAAACGGGTTTGAACGTTCTCAAGTCAATAAATCAGTCCAGTTTTACTGTACAAAATAATGATACAAATATAAAGATTATCTATTTTGTTAAAATATTAATATAAGTAAGCAAAAGTAAGTAATTACTTAGGTTTTGACAGCTCATTATTGGATATTAAGCACAAAAATAACTTGTATTAATACTATCGCTTTCATTATAATAAGACAGTCTCAATCTCCAACCCTCTTTCTGAAAGTAAATTTCTGTATAAAAAAATAACGTGTGCGTATTTGTAATTAATTCAATATTATTTGTGATATATATGGAGTAAATTGGCCTAAAGTCATGAATTTCTACTTTCTTACTCAGAAATTCTGGAGTGTGATGATGCTACTTAGTGGGTAGAACAGGTATTTGTAGTTCCATAATATAGAAAAGGTAGCTCAGTCGGACAATAGATAGATTTCACTTGGGGCCGTAAATACAATCATAATTTTAATAAATAAATCTAAGATCGTCTTTAAAATAAATTTCAAATAAAACCTGTTTCCTTAGAATTACAAATCTCTATGTATTTAAATAGATACAAAATTGTAACTAACATAACTTAAAATTGTCAATTACTATTTACATTTGTAAAGAAGGAAACAGGATTTTTACGGACGTTTTTCATCGTTCAGTGAAACCAGAAATCAGTAACACTACGTGTCGAGATCTGCAATCTGATCTCTTCTTCAGGTAAAGAACTAACCTAACATAATTACAAACTATGTCAAAATAAACAAATCATACCAAAGCGTTGTGGCAAGCTTAAGTCAGGAATCACAACCACCATGTTGATTTAATAAGGAATAACCATGTTGATTGCAACTTCACTAACAATAAAAACAGCACTTAATAAAAAACTATACACAGCAGTTATCATTAAAACTGAACTACAGAATACAGGTCAAAATACGTCAGAATTTGTCTACTAACCACCACTGACCAGAGGGCCAATGGCAATCATCACGGCAATCAAAAACAAGATGGCGGAAATAAAAAGGAAGGGGGACAGGAATTGGCCTTTTTGATATTATTGATTCATGCTAGATGAACTTCTTAAAACCATATTATGACTCCATATTGGTCTATTACAAATATATGATCCGTTTGATACTTTTGGTTTTATTCTTAGTTAATTTTTTAGAATTGGCTACCAAAGCGGCCTAATCTCGACTGATAGTTGATGATTGGTTGGTCTGCCAATTTAATCTATGTTGCCTCAATTAATTTCCTTTTGAAGAAATGTGGTTCCCGATGTATTATGTCGGCTTCATCCCAATTCATGTGATGGTCTTTGTACCAAGAATGGTGTGCAATTTTTGACTTTTCTGTGAGACCATTTCTTGTGTTTTCTTTGTGCTATTTTATACTTACGTTTGGTGGTCTTTTTGTCTCGCCTATGTATTCCCTATTGCAACTACATTTTAATGTAAACAAAGTTTTTTAAATCCTGTGTGACATTTTTTGGATTTTTTTACGAGACTTTGTCTAAGAGTATTGTGTGTTTTAAACGTGGTTCTAATGTTGTACTTCCTACCTACTCTTCTAATTTTCTCCGATAATCCCAGCCCATAAGGGATTTATTTATTTATTTATTTATCAACGGTCACTTCCATTTTACACAAATGTACAACAAGCAACTAGTACATACAAAAGTACAAATTACAACATAAAGTTAACAACAATATTTACTAGATAGCTTCAAGATGTATATAAATAGTTTCCAACAAATAATTATTTTAAATACACAAATAGTAACACCAAAGATTGTAAACTAAGCAACAATCAATAAATTAACTCTAACAACAATTGACTTCAACCAACCCAACAACAATACTGATATGTAGGTATATAAATGCTATTAACTACAATGGGACCAACTAGCATTTGATCTAAATACATTTTAAATGCTATGCCTAAGAACAAAAAGAAGAGAAGACTAGAAAAAGAACAAGTAGAAAATTTCTTGAATAATCACGAGTGTAATATGTTTTCCCTGAAGGTAGTGGGTGAAGAGTCAAAGAAGTCGGCCCGTGCTGAAACAGAGTTCCCATGTCTCAGTAAACGAAGGATGATACTGTGGCCTCCGACTGGAACACGCAGATCCACCATGCCGAGGAGATCGGGGCAGTCGATACTACCATTTAGCAGTATGTGCAGAAACATCAGGTCCAGATGCCTTCTTCTTGACTCCAGCAGGGGCAGTCCAAGAGCATCCCTTAGCGTTGTCACCGGAACCTCCCTATAGTTAAATCCCAGCCGGACTCCAACTGTCTTCAAAAATCTGATCTGAATTCTTTCCAGTAGGTCACAATGGTTTTTTCTGGAAAGAAGCCCACACCATGGACGCATACTCAAGATGTGGTCTGACCAGCAAGATGAAGAGATGTCTCAATGAGGGAACAGAAAGACCATCACGTGAGGCTGTTATGACAAATCCAAGGGAAGCGTTGGCTTTTTAGAAATGTGTTGCAAGTGCTCCCGAGGGTCAAGATTAGGTACCATTATTATTCCAAGGTCCTTTGCACTCTCTACTCGCTTCAGATGGGCACCTCCAATAGCATAACCATACTCAAGAGCTGACCGAGAACGTGCAAATGTTATCACAAAACATTTGTCCGGATTCAAGTCCATGTCATTCAACACACACCATTCTACAAGACCATCCAGGTTATTTTGCAATCTACGGCAATCATCAGGACCAGTTATCTCAACAAAGACCTTAGCATCATCTGCAAACAACAAGAAATTAGTTGAAAGTCTGTCGCCCACATCATTAATAAACAGGCTGAACAAAATGGGTCCCAGAAGTGAGCCCTGAGGTACGCCTGACAGAACGGGTACGGTTCAAAAACTGCTCCCCCAAACCGCACTTGTAGATGTCTATTTTTAAGGTAGGACTCAAACCAGTCAAGCAAAACACCATGGATCCCAAAGGCCTCAAGTTTTTTGATCAGGTGAACGTGGCTAATACGATCAAAAGCCTTAGAGAAATCCAGGTAGACTGTGTCGATCTGAGTGTTCCTAGAGAAGGACTGGATTACAGTGTTATGAAAAACAGCCAAATTAGTTGACGAGGAGCGACCCGCAAAGAACCCATGTTGTTCGGGACAAATAAAGCTTCCCAAAGAAAAAGAAATGAAATCAAAACGATGCTTTCAAATATCTTGGCCAGACACGACTGTATAGCTACAGATCTGTAGTTTTGAACATCCCCCAAGTCACCAGATTTGTGAATTGGAGTAACATAACCAGCCTTATGATTCTAGGGGAAAACTCTTTTACTCATCAAAAGATTGAAATAAATAGTGAGGTGGGGGGCAATTGCACTAGAGCAATATTTTATGACTCTGGGTGGTATACAGTCAGGGCCAGAACCCTTTTAGGGGTCCAGAGCTTCAAGCCTTTTTTCCATATCAGTACAATCAACAAAGCACGATGACAAGCTTGCATTTGACTGAGGAGGGTATGTAGAGGGGATTGAAATAGACGCAAATTTATCACAATTCTGTTTTTCTGACTCAGGAATGATTCTTCTGGTTCGTTTGTACTTATTTATTACTAACTGAGGGTATCCATTGCTTCTAAAGTCCGATTCAACTTTCATTATTTCCTCTTTTAATCTATCTTTATCTGAGCACAAGCTCTTTGCTCTATCAAACAACGAGTAGACTACTCCTTCTGTGACAGATTTTTCATGGTTGGATAGATAATTTAAATATTTTCCTGTGTGTGTTTTCTTTCGAAAAACAGTCTTAAGGACATCCCTATCTCTTAATACACACACATCCAAAAAGGGAAGCTTGTTTTGGACTTCCACTTCCATTGTGAGGTGGATGGAAGGAGAAATACTATTAATGTGATTCAAAAACTTATTTAATTCAACGTTTCCTTGAGAAAAAATTACAAAGCTATCATCCACATATCTCCACCAAATCTTCGGTTTGAACTGAGCTGAAGCCAAAGCTTTTCGCTCAAATTCCTCCATACAGATATTGGCGAAAATAGGAGACAGTGGAGAACCAATTGCCATCCCTTCATCTTGAAGGAATATTTTACCCTCTAACTTAAAATAATTGCATTGAGTGCATATGTCTAACAGATCCGTAATTATTGGTATTGTATTTAAAATTACTAAAAGATAATGCAATTGAACAGTCGGGTAGTGTACTTACTTGTAAGCATAATATTGTATGCCATTTTACCGTGGACTTGTTGTAAATCAGCAGCGAAACTCCCATTTAAAATAACCTTTAACACAACAAACAGCTGTTAGCCTTCAATAACCGCACATTCTATATTCATAATGACACAATCACAATGTGTCTATTACACAATAGCAAGGAAGGAAACACTCATATCGTAATTTACCATTTACTACAGTCATTCTTCCTCTAAATTAGTTTCTGTGTGGCTAGTAAGACTATATTCTATATTCAACAAGAACATTACAGTTATATTCTATTGGCCGTCGGTATCTTCCCTGCAGTACCAAATACCAAATACGTAATTGAATATAAATGTACTATTTATGCATTTGGATGAGAAGTTCCATTTATATTCTGAATAATAATGTCGTTCTTACCACTTCTTGCAGATGTTTTGAAAGTTTTAGCGTATGTAAGCTGCTAATGGATTTGTTATATTGACAATATTCATCGGAAGAGAATAGACTTCTCTGGATTATATTCATCACTCAACAGTTTATTACCAAACTCAATCAGTCTGCGTTGAACAGCTATTATCACGTTGAATATTCCCGTAACAGCTCGTTTCCGAATAATACAAACAGAACTTTGGCATATATTGGAATCTAAATAGTTTGTAAGTAAATCGTATTTTTGTGAAATGGTTAATGGTTATTATTACAAAAACTACATTAAGATTCACTGATATAATCGTTAACTAAAGTTACTTGGTTATATCAGGATAAATGATGTATGTATTCCAAAATAGTCTATTTGCATGTATTTTATACTTATACATTTTTTAACATCTACTTTTTGTCTCAATGGTAAAGTCTGATACGTCCGTCGTTGACTGTTTATCAAGTCTGATAAAGGCATAGAATTTTTCAGTTCAATTTTTTAGTATCTTTTCCCTCTAAGTTTAAAATAACGTTGTGCATCAGTTTAAACCAGCGTACATGTTTTATTTTTCCGAGGGAACCCACTACAAAGTCAAGTGACATAAGCCGTTCTACCAGACTTATAAAGTTTTATATTTAGGCTTTTCGGCAATGTAACCAAGCCGAAAACTTATACTATCTATGCTTAGTTGATTTCCAGAGGCATTTTGGTTTTTCTTCTTCCCTTCTTAGTTTTAAAGCTATATACCTGTAGTTATGTGAATGCGTTTTGTGAGACCGAATTGGTAATTTTCAATAGAAGCTTAAAATATAATATAAAAATATGTGTAATAACCCGTTACGTTGGTTTATTTGTATATTTGTATTAAAATTAAACAATCATGGTGACCCTACTTTTGATATTTAATTACCAGTTTTACTCCTGATTGTTTTCAACTCTTATGCGAAAGAACACTAGAATGTAATGAATATTTTATAGTCCTGAAACAATAACCATATTGTAATTACTATAAGGGTTTCTAACGTCGGATACCACGCAGACTCTTTCTAAAAATGTACGTGGATTATATGTGGTTACCCTATATAATTATTTTTAGTTCTGTAAAAGAGCTAAACTGAAATTTTGTCTGAGCCATCTTCAATAATATAAGATTATTTCGTGAGAACGCACCTCTCTAGTATGTCACATTTAATAAATCCCTATCTGAAGTTTTATTCTCAAAAGAATTCATATTTTCGAAAATAGTCCATGTCTTTATAAAGGACGTCATGTTTTAAATTATTATAGGCCAATTTTTATTATTTATTTTTTTATTTTAAAATGTATCATCCACTAACGATTTTTAAATTTATTATCTCTGAAAACTGTCTGAATATCAAAGTGGGTTCCGGCCAAATCTCACATTTTCTGCGGTATATTATTGGCTCGATCTAATTCACACTTCTTGAAAGTTCAGTAACTGTTCATTGGGCATGTTCTGTAATCTTAGCTGGTTCTTTGACGTTGTTGACCATCAAATTCTTCCTGTAAAGCTCCAAAACTGTGATGTCAGAGGCCAGGATTTTTATTGGTTTTTTCCTACATGACAAAAAAGATTCAGTTTGTTAAAAACTCCGAACCTGCAACTGCGTTTTGCTCTGGTTTTAATTTAATTAAGGCCGGTGTTCCTTAGGACTCCATATAGGGACTGTTGTTATTCACAATATTCATTAATGACTTACCTTCTTTTGTAATTAACCCTTCCTCTTCAAACAATCCAAAAATATTTTTGTTTGCAAATGATACTAGTCTTATCTTTAGGGGCGATAACTCAAGGGTCATGAAAAATCAGTTTGACGAATAGTCTTAACGTTTAACTCTACGGTTCTCATCTAATAAACTCTTCCTAATCAAAAACTGAACTAATCATTTTATCATCCAACCGCCTTTTTAATATTCTCGTAAAATTCCATCTAAATAATGAAAATTTCGGTACTTCATCTGTTATGAAATTTTGTTGGTATTCGTATTCAAAATCTAAAATGGGATGTCAACATAGATTATTTATGTATAAAAATAAACTCATACGATTATGCTCAGAGACGACTTGACTAGCTTCAGTTGGTTTACAGGATGCCCTACTACACGCTTCACACGGAGACCTTAATCCCCATTTGACATACACCTTAATATTCTGAGAGTGTATCTCTTAAATCATTTCCAAAGGATTTTAGTTCTACAAAAAATGCGTTTAGAATTGTTTGTGGTATGCAGTCACGTAACAGCTCTAGAGAGCGTTTTCAGTAGGATAGTATCTGAACGCTATCTTTATTACTAATATACCATGCAGTAATTTTTATTCACAAGTACCGTAGTTATTTTAAACAATCTCTAACAAAACACATTTTTTATCAAGGAACTCATTTTTTAAATAGTATTCCAACTGAAATAAAACATGCCCTTATCATAAAAGGTTTTAAGAAAGAATGTAGTTTCTATCTGTCCCAGAGGCCTTTCAACAGCCTAATATATACCCTTTAAGCTAATATATTACTAATTTGGGTCGATACAGTTATTGAACTGAGCGGTTTTGTCGGTGCTGCATCATAGACATATTATTTATATGGATATAAATTGTAAACAATTGGTTAATTTATTGAGCTATTTTATGTTTTGATTAACACCATACATAATGTTCAATGTTACAATAAATATTTTGTCTTTGACTTTGAAAGACTGATAGCCAAAATGTGGTTAACGTGGTTACAATCATGGGAATAGTATGAGCGGTGCATTTTTCAGTTTTACCAAAATAGAATCTTTGTCCATTGTATTACAGATCATGTGAAACAATTCAAACTACAAAAACACCGCGACTAATGAAGGGTTCAATTTAACATAACTTCCATTGCCTTAATAAAATGGTGACAAATTACATGAAACGTCTAAGGAGAGATTTAATCATATAGAAGACAGATTAAAATATAACGATAATAAAAACAGTTGTACAGCTAGTGAATACAGAGTAAATATTGAGCTTTTTCAGATTGATGCTGAACAATTTTAAAACAATACTAAATAAAATCCATCTCATCTCAATTTGCAGAAATAGTGGATGGATATTGTTATAGAAAGAAAATTTAAATATTTATTAAGGATAAGGTGTCCAACCAAAGCACGAAAAGCTATAGCAGTTTATTTCTGTATACTCCGTTATCATGTTAAGTAAAGTAACAAGAGCTTGTAACTGACTGAACTTAGAACTTGTTTAACTGTGCTAGAGGATTACAGAGAAATAATGCATTGATACGTGACATGGGCGTATGGAAATAGATAGACAGACAGACACGTTCATTAAACAGTCAAGCCGCAGTGGGCCGTGACACGGTAGAGTCTGTGGTCTGATATAATAGAGGCATCAATCACGTCTCTCAAACCCGTTTGATTTGTCCGCTATATTTATGTTGTTTCAAGAGTACACGAAACCCATGTTGGTTCATTTACCAACGAAATATGACTTTTGTCTTATGAGTCGATGTAAATGTTATATAACTATCTGTACTATGCTATGTTACACTTAAGATAAAACATATATGATCTATAACAGCATCAAGTCGGAACGCGATACTATCTATAATGTAAAAAGTAAATGTTGTGTGGATAAAGATATTATATTTTTGAGTACTTATTTCTTTTATTTCCATCAACTTTAAATATGCATGTTCTTTTTTAAACTATTACCGTACTAAGGTAGCGCAGCATGTCACATGCATGATACGAGAAATAATTCTGTACCAGAGAAAAATAACCTGACAATTGTCTGTGGTATTGTTTATTAATTAGTTTCTAGATATATATACACGCTACGTTTATATAAGGAATGTTGCGTGGAACCTACTCCTAATGTCCTTACAGCAACCAAGACAATTTACTGTCCAGCTACTATTGTATCTTTTACCTATGACACAAATTGAAATTAAAGTATAATTGTTATACAACATGTAAGTAGTTTATAGAGAAGGCAAAGTATCAGCCTACTTTATAAACCATTATTGGATATTATCTTTTATAGAGGTTAAATATTCATGGAAATTATGTTTATATGACTTGGATTTATATAAATATGTTATACGATTTCTATTTTGTGTTAGCGTTAAATTTAAGTAAATATTCTAACAGGATTATAAGCCCCTTAAACATATTCCAACTCATAGTAAAGTGGTGCTGTAGCGTTGCATAAAATAGCCTTTCAACAAATCTTTTACATGTATAGCTATAAATTAATTATTTCAATTATTTGACCACATGTGTTCTTTAAATTAGAAAACTGTTAGTTGGGTTGCATGTTCGTTATCAAATTGTTACGTTAAAACACTTATAAGTTAGGTTTAGTATACAACTGAAAAATTTCAGATAATTTATAGCACAAACTCGAGGTTACAAACTAGGTTTTATTATGTGTTCAGTTAGTTATTTACCCGAAGAAGAGATCAGATTGCAGATCTCGAAACATGCGATATAATTTTTATCGCTGAACGATGGCATATGTCTGGGAAAATCCTGTTTCCTTTTCAATTCTTCCATCGTCAAAAGCAAACTTCCAACGAAGAATTTAATTTAATGTAATCTCTATTAACTGGTTACTCGGCTTGTTGTCAGAATCATGGAAAATGTTTAAGTCTTGTAACATTATATTTAAAAATATAGCAAATAAAATATACTATGTATAACGAAATTTTCAATAATCAGTATAAGCTACAGTATAATATAGCTTGGAAATATTACACGTTTATACATTTATATTATTAGGTAAGTATTGAAGTTTACTATTTCCGAGCTAGTTCCTTTTAATTTGCTTGTAGTAAATTATTGAGAAAAGATTAAAGTTAAATGAGATGTAGCTTAGAATCTTTTTGTTTGTTACAATATAATAAAAGACCCATTCAACGCAGTTACTATAATATAAGAAAACGTAATTTATAAAAGTTATCCGGTGTTATGAAATACAGGCCAGCCATGGCACTCACATATTGGTCTACTGATTAGAAAGTAATCTAATTTAAGCCCCTTGTATCAGTCTGGAATTTGAGCGTATTCAGTAACTAATCCACAGAGCCATGTGACAGATCTCACATTATAGAGTGAGATTAAACGGTAAATTCCAAACTAATTATTGGCACAGAGTTTGTACTGTTAATTCGATTATAAATTTGATCCGTATTCTGATTAGGCGGAATAAAAATACCTCCAGTAAAATAACGATAAACCATTAAAGTTTATTTGACAGGTAATGAGGTCACATTAGGTATAAAATGCAGTGGATGTTTAACAATTATCATCTACTAATCTTTTAGTATTAAGAGATCTAGGGATGGGTTATTGAGAATAGTTTTATTGCGCGTATAGTGTGCCGTTAGAGACAGAGTGATAATTTGCATAAGGATTAGTAATATTGCAGTTGATTGCATAAGGAATATAGAACCATTAAATCTTTCTTAAACCAATTTATAAATAAGTTTTTTGGAATAATATGGCTATAGACTATAATTAATATTCGAGCAAGGATGAACGTTGAACTGCTTAGAGGAGAGACAGATCAGTATTGGTACGTAATTAGCATTCAAACACTGGTTCTAAGGTAGTATTATGAGAGATTATAGTTTATTTTGCGTAGTACAATAAGACCAGATGAATATGCGATCTTCACTACGATATAGAGTAGACAGAATGTTTTAGGGCGGTTATCCTTTATTGCGTGGACCTCAGATTGTTCTAATTTCGTACATCGATATTTCAATCCTTTTGGAATATATCCAGGTGTTTCAGGATTGCATTTACACCTCGTACATATCTATATCGGTAGGGCAGACTTTCTTAGTTTGGACATGGTAATTAGTATTAAAGTGTAGAATGTTTCAAAAGTTTTCAGAAAAAAATGATCTATCTCTTTATCGTATCACCATATAAAAGCAGTGTTAGCCTTAATCAAGATGTACTTTGGTTTTCAGAAATCTCCTAGGCTAATGGATTATGTTAAAGAGGATATATACATTACTTCACACAATATTAACGAATGTCCGATACATGAAACTCCCACTCACTAAGACGAGTGATGAGGGTTCTAGACCAGATGGTATAATGTTCGGGTGTGATGGATGTAGAGCACCCATATCATTATAATGCTGGGCAATATATCTATGGAGGATATATATTTTACTTTTCACAGTTAACAGTTAACCTCTATAGCTAGGTCTATTAATTATTAATTTCACATGAAAAGCAATGCAACGGATACAAGTTTTATCTTTTCAACGAACCTAAAATATTAGGTTACAATATTGTTATGAAATGATAAGTGCAATAGTAACTAATTTAAATGATATAGTATTTATTATTAAGTTACCTTGGCGCTTAATAGAGAGTTTAACAGAGGCAAGTATCGTCTCTGGAGTGAGTCTTGGGAAATGAAATATTGTGAAAATTAAATTTAATGGGAATTTATGAACTTGTCCTTTTGCTCCGTGCAATATAAAACTTGTTGGTGCAGTGAGCACATGTATATAAAATGTTATTTAAAAAAATACCAAAAGAGTTTTGTGGTTGTTCCAGATGCTTTCAGTAATTTAATTCTCTAACACTGAAAAGAAGTAACTTTAATTCTCTAACACTGAAAAGAAGTAATATTTATATTCTCTAACATAGAAGAATTTTTATAATACAAATGTTGTTGATATTTAAAGTAAAGTAATGAAATTAGTAACAGAATGAAATTGAATTTTGAAGATAAATTAAAGTTAAGAATTTCCAGATAAGATTAGAGTGTGAAAGTCTTCAATTTTGAAAATTGAGTAAAAGACAAGCTGTGAGAACTTTGTAAATATTTTGAGTGACGAATATATTAAAAGTTTGAACTTAAAAGTATTCAAGAAGTTTTTATTTTAATTTTAAATCCAGTGATTATTTTCAAGAAGACTTTTTATTTTAGTTTAAACTTTATTAATTTCAGAAGAATTTCGTTCCTTTTTGAACCTTCACAAAACTTAAATTACAAAGCTAACCCCTCATGTGCCAGTAAAACGGTACATCATGACTATTTTTCAACATATTTCTTCAACGACTGGAGGTGTATTACATTTACACACATTTGTTTAGTGCACGATTATACCTTTGCTTTATAGTTTATTGTTCAAAATATACTAAAATGGATTAGGGAATTATTATTCATTTGTTTTATAGTTTATTATTCAAGATATACTAAGGTGAATCGCCTTACAAACTCTTCACGACATATAGCCATAACTCTGTGCGCATAACATTTAATAGATTTTCTGCCAAAGCATTATTGCTATACCAATTATTGTTTATTTTCCTTTCCTCTAATCCGGTTCAAATGCATGTACGAAAGGGGTTTAGTTTTTCATAATGCCTCATCCTTAGAACTTACTTCTTATTTCCGTTTGTTATTATCTGTCTATTAGTTCATCTTATAAAAATACACTGTTTCAATATACGTTGCATTATTTTATAAGTAAAATATATCAAGGTGATTTTTTTTGCATCCATTTTTAATTACAATGATTACATTTAAAGCTAAAAAACTGACAGATAAAAAAACGTTAACTGGAACCAGATAAAAAGTAGACTAAGTAAAATATTAATAACTAATTTAATATAGAGCAATGTCAATAGTTTAATGAGCATCGAATATAAGGATACTATACGCTAAGCCAAAGTAGTCACTGTTTTAGATGTATCTCTATGTCTAAAAACAGTAAGGTGATAGTTTCCAAACTTAAATAGCCAGGTACAATCACGCACCAAATCATTAGATATTGCTACAAAAACATCATCATGAAAAACTTGTAAGTGTTTTACACTTTATTTCACAATGTTTTAAAAATAAATACCTTGTAATAAATCTAGATCTAAAAACATAAAGTTATAATAAATTTAAATACTTAGTCAAACAGATTAATGAGCGTGGTTGGATTAAATCTCAGGTCGTCTGGAGTGATAGGCAATCACAGCCCACTGAACCAACAGTTCACCTGATAACGTTTTAATTAAACTCCCTTATTAAAGTCGCTTAAAGTTTTATTCGGAGAGGAAATTTATCATCTAATGGCTATAAAAGGATAGTGAAGTAACTGCCTGCAAGTTAAAATGGTAAGATTGACTAAACGTACAACTACACATAATTCACATTTAAAAACAACAAACTGTTACTAAACATTACGTAAGCGAATGTAACAACGTTAATTTCCCCCAACTGTCACAGGTATACCAATCAATTCAACAGCTGCACTACAGATAGAGGAATTTATCTGCGCTCAATGCTACCCAAATACTACCCTTTAAAAAAACGTTATCTGTGTGGCGGGTTGCGTTTACTTGCTCGCCGCTGAGATGAAAGCGCAATAATCTTTTGAAGGTCAGTTTAAACTCTCGATTTCGATTTGCCGATTAGTATCGAAAAATAAGTTATTTTGAAAAAACACGTTAAGCGAGCCTATAAAAATTGATTAAAAAAATTAAAAATTCAATTTTCAGTGAATTCAATAATATTTATTTAATTAAAATACTGTAATAAATATAATTTTTATAAAAACAAATATACGTACATTGATTGCTTTTTATTGGAGTTGTTTGATTCCTTCTGGGTCACAGCCATTGCTTTCTGTTTTCGAACCATCTCCAACTGATATAATAAAGGATTCTATAATACTGTCAATCTGGGACTCTGCGGCTGTAAATTCCTTTTCGATTTTTTCCACGTGCATGCACTTTACTGACTACTTTTCTGCGCCCATACTTGGTACTTGTCTTCTCAGAGAGCTTTAGCTTGAGACATAAATATGGTGCATTCCTTTTAGCTACATAACTTTTGACTTCGACACAAATTAACTCAATGAAGTGAGGTCTAGGTGGTAGGGTGGAAGTCGTAAGATGTCTTGACCAGAACATCTTACAAGGATGTGAATACTCATAACCAACAGCAAATAGTATAGTTTTGTAACAGTTGTGTCTAAAGTTTACCAGGCATGTCTTAGTTTATATAGCTGCACAAGTTTGTACAGTTGAGGTAAAAAAATATCGTCGCTGAATAGCATTCCGTTTTTTTAAAGTCACGCCTTTATATCTTGCTTCATAACTTTTTTAATAGGAGCCTTGTCAATTTCTTTCTTGTGGTAGGGCGCATTATCGAAGATTTTTTGTGAATATGGCTGTATATTCGGCATAATAGTTTCTTTCATCCACCTCACAAAAGTTTCCCTATTCACGTTTTCGTGGTAGTCCCTATTTTGGTTGCTTACTTCCAACAGGTAAAAGCATTAGACGAACCCTTTCTATCCACCGGCATAAATAATTATCAGTCTCTCGCCCTTGTAAATCGAAACGTGTAACCCTCTATTTAAGACATCAGACTAAGTTTGGTTAGATACGTAAGACGATGGTATATAAGACTCCTCGAAATACATTATTGGGAGTCCTTGCTCCCCGTAATGTTTTAATGCTCTGAAATATGATATAATTTTCTCTCGGTTTTCTGTTTTTTTCAATTAATAATTTCCTCTTGTTTGCTGCCCTTCGCCAAATAAACCTCAGATCTTTTAATATCTATCTCGAACTTTTTTTACAGCCCAGGACATTTATTTTTTCCATTACCGCCTCCCTCAATAATTTTTCAGTCCATATCCGATGTTCTACAGTGTGAAATTGTACACTAGTATTCTCACTACAGACTTATCTAGTCATCTAAATCAAGAACTGTTCTACGTCGTCGGCTTCTTTGTGTAGTAAAACTTGCCTTCCACTGATTACCATCCTTCAATGTTTAAGCTCACTGTTTATTTTAGTCACAACTCGCTCTGAAATAGGAAACCGTTGCAGGTTAAGTTCTTTGACAAGCCTTCAAAAACAGAATATTAACGGTTTGACGGTCCGTCCCTTCCTTCAAAATTTTACAAACATTACTCACGATTTCGAGAATTATTCTACATTTGAATTTTGACTTTAGCTCATCAGGCATTATCAGTAAAAACACAGCTCCAGCAACCACCACACTCGGCACCGTCACAAAACAGAAAATCTTTAGCGAGCGAGATGAGTTTATTGCGTCAGTACGATTCCGATAAGGGAGGCTATCGTCAATGAGTTATAAGAAATGTTTTCAGGACGCAGCGCATAACGCTATCCCGCCACCCCTCCTACTTATCACCACACACTCAAGGCCACGCGCGAAGTCCTCGAACTGTACCCCTGGCCATGCTCGGAACTCCTTTGAAACTCTTCCCAAGGGTACTAATTAAGCAGGACAGCTAATGCTAAACCTGCCTAAGTCTCTTTTCACTATATAGATATCCACGCAAATGCTATACTGTAGCGTTTTTAAAGCTACATTGATTTATATTTTTTATTAAAACTTAAGTTAAATGAAAATTTTGGGAACGAAATATTGGGATTTAATTTTAGATTAGATTTTGAAAAGTCAGAGTAAAAACGAACATGTAATCCTTTGGCAAGTTAGTACTGGAAGTTTTAAATTCTTAGGAAGGCGATTGACTGCCTTGTATTGATTAGAACTTGTCTTGTTACGGCTATTGTTCACCTTGTTTGATACAGCTGGACCAATGAGAGAACACCGCGGATGTCCAGCAGAGTTGATTAGAGGGGGGGGAGTATATAAGCGCCAACTCATAATTTTCGCCCTTCTTTTGGTAATTTTCGTGGATTAAGTTGATTACAGTGCGCCGTGTTTCATAATTTTCTTTCCACGAGGGATTTTGAGATAAATACCTAATTTATTTTACGTTTTATTGAAATAGTCTTCTAAATCTGATATTAAATTAATTTTGTTGTCTTTTTAAAGGAAAAATTAAATTCATAGAAACTACAGAGCAATCAGCATAATTAATTCTCGATGAACAATAGAGTATAATAGAATCATATAAGTTACATTTGGTTCAAACTTGCAATAAAAGTGATGTAAAATTGAACTTTGTCAATAACTTTAATTGAAATTTGGTAATTTATTAACATCTAATTGGAACAACTGTTTTATAGTGAATTGTTAATTGGTAATTTATTGAACTTTAATAATTGTTTTTGAGAGAGTTGTAATCTAAATTGCAAAGACTTGAGAGTTAAGGTCCAACTAGTGGAAAGAGAAGTTTAAATATTTATTTTTTGAAGTGTGAGTGAACTTAGAAGTGATCATTTTTATTTTAGTTATTTCCAAGTGTTAGTTGAGTTTTATTTTAAAACTGTATAATTTTATTTTAGAAAGAGAGCTCTGATTTTAGTTTGATATATTTGATTAATATTTTTATTTCTTGCCAAAGGAACTTTTAAATTTACTAAACGGTTTGTCAATTCTTTGTGGAAAATAGAGTAATGAAAAATTTTGAAACGTTGAACTTATTAATTTGCCAGTTTAAAATAAATCCATTATTTTTATTTAGAACTGTGATTTTTGTTATAGACAAACCAGATAATATTTATTAGTTAACAAATTTAGTAATAAATTGTACTGAATATTCACTAGGAGCTTACTAATCAAAAAATATTTTTTATATCGTCTTGGATGTCTCATTGATAATTTAAATATCAATATTCTGGAATATTAATATCTACAATTCAACTCGTTATACATAAATTATTTAATCTTAGTTTGGCTTAGTCGTCTTCCACAGAATCTTAATAGCAGTTATCTCTTTTTGTAGTATGGTCTACGAAATGTTCTATCTATTGCTAAGATCTGGTACTGCTATCTCTAAATCGATGGAGCAATATAGGAGTAAGTATTACGTAACAATACTACTGATATATTTGTGCTGAACGAGTGTCACATATT
This sequence comes from Homalodisca vitripennis, assembly GCF_021130785.1. NCBI lineage: Eukaryota > Metazoa > Arthropoda > Insecta > Hemiptera > Cicadellidae > Homalodisca > Homalodisca vitripennis. The sequence goes on from NW_025790733.1 coordinate 35,628, forward strand.
CTAGACATAGTTTTGTCACCTAGGATACAAAACCTATTAGACAAGGATAAGAACTGTTCCTGCCTTTCAACGGTTTCCAGAATTATGTTAAATGATCAGCTAGTTTTATCTTGAACTTTTACATCCCTCCTTTTCAGAACTCTGGAACCAACCCTCTTCCGAAAAGTAGCTGTCAGATGTCCTTAGGTAACTATATATATTACCCCAGTGTACAGGCATGTAACACACTTTCATAATCTCAATCATAGTAGTGAGATTAATACCCAAAACGTAAATTGTATGAGCAATATTTTCCATAATAATACCGTAAGATATGTAGGTACCTGTTTACTATCTGCAAAATGCGTTTATACAGCTATAATCTATTTATTATGAAGGTTGTTCAGTCAACTAATTTTATATATTATGAAACATTCTTACTCCGGAACGACTATGTTAATCGTGATTAGAAATAAGACGCTCTTTCCAATTTGTTATATTTTTGATATTCGGCGTAAAAACTTAAAAAGACTGGGTGATATTTTCAAAATAGTGTGTATTAAACCTGTAAAATGTATCAGATGTACCTCATTAAAATGTGTATGCCAATAGTTTATGAAATGAAAGAAAAATAACTAAACTCTCTTTATGATTTATCGTAGTCTAATTATTCAAAATGTTTTGAACGGTGCTCATTTTCTAATAAAATATTTATTACATCGAAAAATAACTGTCGTTATTGGTAAATTCCAGTTCATTAAAATTTATTACAATCCTTGTATGTGGTTAAAACAGTCAACTGTCAATCAGAATAATTTATAAGTTAACACTCTATTTGATATTATAGAACTTAAAAGCAGATTTTCTTTAACTCATTTGCATACTAGTATCATACACTTTTTAATCAAATATGTATAATAAGGTTCTAAATATATATGTATCAGTCTTTACAAAGGTAAGATTAAATCGCAAAAAACAAGCTAAAGGTTTTCTTGACTTAAATGTAACTATTTATTAATATTAACAAAACAAATAATCATACGTGAATGTAAATCTTAATTGTGCAGACATTGGCTTCTTTAAAATTTAAAATATTACGACAAGACTTAAATTCGGAGCCATTCCATTATTCTTAACGAACTCAAGTAAAATTTAGAATATTTTTTATAAATTGCAATCATTTTTAAAAGTTTCAGAAGCTTCATTTTTCTTATATAAATAGTAATAGACAAAATACACCCACATTTAGAAAATTTGGGACAAATTTTACTGTGTATGATTTATTACTGCCAATTCTAGATGCCATTTAAATCATAGCACAGTAATAAAACAAACTGTTTACTAATACTTAAACGTACAGTTTTAAACTGTTTGGTAGTGCTTCATTGTGGAAATGTACTGTAACACCAAGTATTTGAGGATGTTTTTTATTATAAATTTCAGAACTTTTATTTTTGTGTATTTGTCATGACAGCGGCAGTTATCACAGCAAGATTTCGGAAAGAACTTTATGGAGTTTACAACAACAGCTTTCAATAAACCTGTAAAGGATGTTCTCAAAAGAGAGAATGCTTGTATCTTTACAGCCCATCAGCACAATTATTTGACTAGGATCGGTACAACATTTATCACTGCCAAATTCGACTAGCTAGTTTGCATTGAGCTGCAGTCGCATAAACATGGCCTACTCTATCTATCAATTCTTCCGCCAAAAATGAATTAATGAATTTGGTTCGATTCCTGCAAGGAGAAATGAATAGTGCAGCAGAAATCCCTTTGAGACTTTGCCGTGTTTACGGAGAAAACATTGTGAATGATGTTGTTGTACGTGAATGGTGTAGTAAACCCATGATGTTAACTACTACCCTCAAACATTGTCTATTGTCTATAAGCCCATTAAAATATTTCTGAAAATTAAACGTTATTATAATAAAGCTTTAATGCAAGATTACCATAAGATGTGTGTATCTCAATAGAACAATTTAGTAGATCCCCATATTGTACAACTATTTGACCAAAAAAAGTACTACTATATTGCCCGGGCTTCATTTTAAGAAGAAAATTGTTTAATAAGAGAAGAGCAGAGAGACAGATGTTGAGGAGTTAAAAATATCTTCTTTATTTAAATTTACCGTCGTTAGATAAAGGAGAACTTATAAGTTCTAAGTGAGGCCTTATGTATAAATGACTCTTTTTTAGGAAGAGAAATATATCTATAATTTTGATAACAATTTGCAATAGTTAAGTCTAAGCCTTCCGTAAATAGTTCTTTCCACGGGGATAATTGGCTGTTGCCGTATAATAATTTATATGCTTTCATTTTCTATTGAAGTCTATGTCACTCACATAATGAACAATTATTCAAAGTTCATTAAAATCACTAATTTTTTTTCATTGTTTAACAGTATTACTGTTCCGAGGAATATATTTTTATAGATCTGCGAGCATTAAAAAATATACATAATTAACTGGTGGGACTACATTTATTAGTAAAAACTACCTAACACTTAGTAAAAATTTATTACATTTTTTCATTAATATAAAACCTCGACGAAGATACTCAAAATGAAAAATGTATATCATTAGGCCAACAGACACAACTGTATTACAAAATATAAAATATAGTATAATCTAAGTAAATTGGCTTTCACATTGTCTCTTCAAGTGCACAACTGGGTGTACTGCGATATACTGGCACAATCTATAAGCACGGTGGAGTAACCAAATGTGTACACAAAGTAGCCTAGGTGGCAAGAGTTGATTTAATAAGAATGATGAGTTTAGCTCCCGTTCATCTTCTTCTTAATGCCGAGTCTGGAATTCGATGTTTTTACAGACTTGACTAATGGAATCTAGAGCCGTTTTGGTCTGAAGATTTAAAAACGGATGACGAGGAAGAAGCTGAAATCAAATAATTTACTTCGTTTCCACATTAGATACACCGAGACTAAACAATATAAGATATACAGTAATGTTTTTAACTTCTTAAAGATATAAATTATTACTTTTGTTTACAATCTCTTATAAACGTAATAGTATTAGCAATAATCTAAATTAAATATTGAAGTCAAACTATATGAGCGAAGTGTACTAAACTGGGATGAATTGGTAGATTAAACCCATTATGTACATTAAATCTAATAATATAATGACGCTAAATGATATATTTATTGAACTATATTAATAATCTGAAGGATGTATTAACGTTTTCAGTGCGAAGTCTATATCAAGAACAAACATCAGCTTCCGTGTGACAGAGCAGACTCCAGGACATATGTTTGATGACGCTATGCCGAGGGCTCCAATTCTTCATTAGACGCGCTTTATATCATTTCTGTACTCTTTGTTCTAGTAGCTTTGAGCAATACTACAGGCATATTGGTTTTTCTTATAGACTTCTTATATATTGCAAACCCACAACAAGGCTCTCTCTCCTAAATACTACAAAAAGCAAATCAGTTTGCCATAGAAGTAGCGCACGGATACTTATTGTATACTCTGTAAGTAGTTTTTCATGACTCCTTCCTTACATGATCAAACAAAATATTGGTTATTTATTCATTATATTAAATTTAACTGTTATAGTTTCTCATATCTGATCTACTGTGTATAGAGATTAATATGAAAGGATCATAATATTTTAAACTTAACAAATATTTTTTTATGATTACCGTGTTTACAATAACGAAAGGTCGAACGAAATAAACAGGAAAGAAAATGGTTATCTTGGACAGTGATTTTCTTGAATGTCATTGTCACGTCTTACAGATACACCCACTAACCAACATTATAGGACCAGAAATATTCTTGAGGGAACAAATCTAAAAAATTGCTTATGATACACAGAACGCGTAGCACACTGTATCGGTTAAAGCATAAATAATTAAATGAAACATATATATATATATATATATATATATATATATATATATATATATATATATATATATATATATATATATATATATATATATGTTTCATTCATATATATATAATTATATATATATAAAATTCTAGAAGTTAAATTCTAGAATAACGAAAATTACTCATGATTACTCCAATGTTTGGCTGAAGACTGAAGGAAGACCAACATAGTTCTTTCTGTGAGCTCATCTAATGTGTGTATTTGTGTTCCGTAAACAAAGTCTTTTCTGAAGCCGCACTAAAAAAAATCAATAACTTGTGATATCAAGAGAATGGGTTAGTAATTATTAGTTACAATCTAATTGGTAAGGTTGACTATTGGGTGGTCTACATTTTCTAATCCAACCTTTTAGGATACACTAGTCTAAACAATGACAAGGGTCAGGTGACCAGTGGGATACGCATCAATGTAAACGAAGAGACTTGACTACATACAATTGTGAAGCAAACGTCTTGTATGTGGTTGACCTAACTTAAACCTGGGAAATCGTATTAGCAATATTGAGATTTAAATTGTACTAATATTTGTAAAATACACCCAATATAACAATAGGAAGAAACTATAGTGAAGGGATATTGAAGTTAATGTTAATTATTGAAAAGTGAAAGATGAAGAGAAGGATTTTTGTCTTCACATGATGAGGATCAATTTTCAATCAGATCCAATTTTAATAAAAACAAGTTTTAGGCCTAAAAGCTAAGAAACTAGTGTTGTTTGTGGATTATTTTTTCAGAAATTGTATACTAGAACCAAAAAGGTAATTACCTATCTAACTAACAGTTATTAATAATTAATTACTTTACATAATATATCACTGCTTTTCATTATTTAGATGAAACATTGCTTTGTGAACAAGACGATACTATTGTTTTAAATAATTTCTACTGAAAGCAACCATTCATTTAACTTTGTAACTAATTTCCAATACTGTATTTATCTTTTAATGGAGTGTGTTTTCTTTGATGTAATAAAGTCATTGTTATATTGATGGTAATTTATGCAAAACACTTGAGTTAAATAAGTAGTATTATAATAATAAGTGATCAAAAATAGAGCAATAATATTTGAATTGCATGGAGGAAGTAAAATTACTTTGAACATTGAAAAAACTATTAAAGGGAATTTCTAAATTCTGTTTTGATGTAGAATATATAAATAAGAATTACTTACTAGGATCTTGGATAAAGGTTTAACGATTTTGTATAATATATCATAGTTAATAATTAAAAAAATATAAAATATTTTAAAATACAAGTGAGGTGAAAAGTCTTGAAACCGTCTGATATCATCTGCACCAGCACCCCTGTATATATATATATATATATATATATATATATATATATATATATATATATATATATATATATATTATGTATAAAATACAGAATTTCCAAGAAAAAGCTAAGTTTGCTATCTTGACCTAAACGTAAATTTCGTTACCAGTAAAACAACAAATATCAGGAAAGGCTATAAATATTAGGTGGGATATTCAAGTATACCTTAGTAACGTCAACTACGTAATATTTTAAGGCTTGATGGATAAAAATTGTTCAGTTTCTAGAGATAGGTTCTACTACAGAAAAAATAATTACGTCAGAGATTCAAGACTTGAAAAATGAATAATAGCAAAGACAAAATCAACACAATATAAAATCGAAAATTGTAATTATAGTTGATAAATAATGTAAAAATTATTTCAATATAATTTAAGTTTTTAGTTATTCTTTCCATTATTGCGTTTTATTCATGAAGTTTAAGTAAATAATTAAAACAATTATAATTTAACTGTATAAGATGGCTTCAGTGTTAATGAATGGAAGTATGGTTTTATTCCCGTAGTACTTTTAGAAACTTCCCAAGTATATTCGTAATCCATGGAATGTAGTTCGGTTTATATCAAATTATAAAGTACAAATAAATTCTCCTGATTGAATAAAACAGGGCACTAGTCTGAACGTTTTGAATGAATTGTGCAGAAAACCTACATTACCGTACTTGTTTTTAAAACTAAATGTGTACTAACTGACAGTCAGTTATCATTGTTTTGTGCGTTATTGATTGTTTACAGTATAATCTTAACTTCATTTTCGTCCATGTACGGTAAATAAAAAATAGTTTATTATTTTTATATTTAAAATGTAAAGTTTTACTTTACAAGACAATTATATGTATTATGGACATGGACTTTTGAACTCAATTTCCAGTTACATTGTGTGAAAAACATTTGTCAAGAAATGAATAGATTTGTTTGAATTTGACTGATTTCAATAAAGTGTCGAAAAGAATTAAATGCTAAAGTTAGTAATCCCAGAATAATGCTACTTCCCTTTGACAAAAATTAAAACTCAAGTAGCTTACTTGAGTTTTACATACATACATACATACCCCACTTAATCTTGTGTAACCAGTTAGCTAAGAAAGATACTGGATATCTACTGGCACTGTGATACCGTTATTTGGTTTATCTCAGATTTTTTCTTCTAGTCAAGATTGAATCACTAGCGTTTTCCGATGTTAAAAACATCATTTCACAATAAATTATAATAGTGTATAACATGGACAAAGACGAATATATGACCTGGATTTGAAGTATTCATGATTTAAATATCATTTTCACTGGTTATAAGGTAAATCTGCATCGGCTTTTTTAGGGTAAAGCTATGAAATAATTGAGACTCTAAAATAAAATAAATTTATTGTTGAATGTGTTATAGGATAATTTCAATTTTAACAACAATCATTGCATAGATTTAAGTAAAAGACTATTATAAATAACAGTAGGACTAAATGTTATAGAGAGATAATAATAATTGCATTGAAAAATAAATGTTGTAGATTTTAAATGCAAAATAAAATATATATATTTACGATAAGATTAAAGAACAAATTTTACCTATTCACAATGTACAATAGTTGTATACAATGGGTTGATCCTCTAAATTTTACAAACATATGCAATAAACCTTGATTTAAAAACAAAATACGGCACCCCCCGTTAAATTTTTAATAGTTACATAAAACGTATTCTGCCCCACACCTTGACACATCGTAGGTCTGTGACAGCTGTAGTTACACACCAATATTCCACATGATATACACAATACGTTGGCATACAGATCCTGAGTAGCAATAGTTTATGACTGTGCAAACTCTCTTTATATAACCAATTTCGATATTTAACGACTCATAGTCAGTGGATCAGCATGTATCATGTGATTTCTACAAAAACTAACCATCGCCTGGCTGGTGGAGTTAAAGCTGAATACGGTGAGTTTATAATGTACCTTGAGTACGGTTTCACGTTGACAATTGCTGACGGACACTATTTAAACAAACCGGTGTTACAGCTCGTCTTATATTGGTATGTAAGTTAAGTATCTCTTGTATCTATTAGGTCAAAACTTTCAATTCCTTAATTTAAATTTGATAAATGTTATAGTAAGGTTTTTTTACTTAAATTACATTTATATTGTAGTGTTTTGCATATTTTTATGTAGTATGGTAACAGGTTACAAAATATTTCGACGTATTACTATGTTAAAAAGTAAGTACTGTTATTTAGTTGAGCTAGTCAACTAATCCAGTTTATTTTAGTGCTATTCTATAACAGTCTTAGTGCCAATAATATTTATATTAACCAATAATATATTTATAACCTTATAAATGTATTAGATTCTACAGTTGTTTGATCGTTTCTCTGTGTATATTTAACATTAATTTACGTAGCAGGGGCCATCTAAAAAGAAAACAAAGAAAGAAACTTTATTTCTCACAAATAAAAATTACAAATACGATTTTTAATTCGAATTTACGATTTCTATTTTAAATGTAATTTAGAACTACATAAATGATTTATCCTATATGACTCTTTATAAATATTTTAATGTGTGATTTTAAAAAAATAGTTTTTTTTTCTAAGACATTCTAAACTTACTGCTTCCAAAAATACTCTTTTCAAAGCATGAATATATTTTTGCTGGCAATAGAGATACAATCCCTCGGGTGGACTTATTTCTCATAACAAGACAAACGGCACTTTATAAGGAAATTTTTAACGTGGGAAAACGTAGTAATACCCACAATTTTATTTTTGACGTGACAACGTCTTAAATTAGGTTGCGGCTCGGAGTCACTCATGAAAAAGTGTAACGCCCGGTAACGTTTACGATGCCCGTCCAGTGGGTCCGCCGCACGGGATCCGCACGGGATAAAGCAGATAACTATGTTTATTCGTGAAAATGTGGAGTGCTTAGATTCGTCATTTACAACAACTACAACAATAAAGGTAAATAATTGTACACTGATATTTCATTACCGTAAACTATGATTAATTGATTAATTGTTAGATTGACACAAAAGTTGAGAAACTGAGTTTATAGGTTATGTCATACTATTGACAAATGTTGATAGTGTTAAGTAAATTATTAGTTTAAATCACTCTGCAATCAATCGTAATTCAGTCGATTGAGAAGAAACAGCGCGTATTGCTAGTCAAACATTTAAAATAACAAATTATAACCACTAACCTGTCATAACAGTGCGACCAAACAAACGAACTAAACCGACCAATCACCACGCGCGGAGTTAGAATTTAACTGTGTTTAGCAAGAATTTCAAATTCCAATTTTAGTAAATGTTTTATTCAACTTTACCATTTACAATAACAAATTTTAATTAATTTCAAATTATGTACAATGTTTTAGTAAACAAAATATATTTCTATAGTTAAAATTTGTGCAATTCTTATTTTCATTCAATTCCTTGTTCCTATTGTGCAATTTAATAATATTCATATCAATAAATATTCTACCGAGAAAAAGACGTTGTCACGTAAAATCTGCGCCCGTAAAACCGACTTTACAGGCAACCATAATTTTTTTTCCATTAACCTGATTATTTAACTATATATTATGTAAATAATGGTCTATTAATTGTTGAATAAAGATAGAACGTCCATAAAAATCATATCAAACAACATTCAAACATTGGGTACGCTCCTATAATGGTACACAATGATAACCCATTATTAATATTTTTATAAATATAATGAATACTGAATTCATATATTGCTTATCCTTTATAACAGCCGTAATATTTGCATTATACTTTAGGCTACAAATTGTTGGCTGTTACTCATAGTGCTTCCCAAGTTTTTCCCAAACTTTTGCGGTACGTTCTATGAAATCCATTTTGAGTGAGTGGTGATGGAACATTAAGGATATTATAATTTATTCTTATTGAAAGATATTATTATTTATATATACAATAATAAACCTTTAAAAAACTTTTTTATGTGTTTGTATTTATTAGAATTTACATTTCAAATTCTAAGCATTTAACTTCAGGTACAGCTTCATCTTCAGGTTAAGGAGAGATCAGCAGTTTTAGGGTAAAGAATTTCAATTTTCTAATTTTTTCAAAATATTCTTTGTTTTATTCTGAATCGAAAAAATATATACTTTTATACAGGTTTTTTTATAATCGATAATTAAATAAATAAAATAACCACACTGTGTTGGGTTTTCTATGCTACTGTGACGGCCTACTTTCACTAAGTGAATCGTCTATTCCCCAATAATTGTTATAATATATAAAACTGTTTGTTCTAGTTACATTTTTGTTGGCAACACTCCTCTTCTTTTGTTTATACACCATTAGCTGCTGTCTGCTATATATACTTAGTTCTATTTACAAACATTTGAATGTAAACAATAGGAACATATTGTAGTTTGACATTGTAAGTTTTTAGTGGTGTGTTTTGGTGATAGATACCCAGAGATGTTTAGTTTGTGTTAAGAATATGCCAACAATTAAAAAGTTTAATAGTATCAACAAATTTAAGGGTAAAAGGTTTTATAAATGCAAAAATGATCTTGGACCTAACCTAAATGATGAGGAATCTTGTTCAAATCCAGCAAGTGAAACTATGTCTAGGCCTGATCCCAACAAACATCATCTATCCAAGAAACTGAATGAATCTAATCTTTTACAAATTTCAAACATTGTGACGAAACGGATTGTGTCTCTTTAGCAGTAGATGAAAAGCTATACTAATGGCGTAGCTCATAGGCTTATCATACAGTGTAGTCAATGCAAAATGTCAGAAAAGTGTATTACCTCTAATATTGTTCACAGTTTACATGAAATAAACTTGAGATATGCTTACGCTCTTCGATCAATAGGAAAGGGGCCCGAGGGGGGAAAAATGTTTTGTGCCGTCATAAAAAAATTGCCCCACCTACCACCAGAATGGAGCGTTACTTTGAAACAATTCTGCCTACAGCTACTAAAGTTTGCGAAACATCTTTAAAGAGATCAGCTAACGAAGCAGTTCAAAAAAATAGTGGTGGCAAAGACACAATAGTAGCAGCTTTTGATGGAACGTGGCAAAAGCGTGGTCATACATCTTTGAACGGAGTGCTGAGAGTGACTTCATTTGACACAGATAAGGTGTTGAAATTTGAATGCCTTTCCAAGTTTTGCATTTCCTGTGCCAGAAATCAGTACAAAGACAAAACTGATAAATTCGAAGGACATAAAAAAGTGTGCTAATCTAATATTAAAGGCTCAAGCGGTGGAATGGAAGTAAAAGGTGCTGAGGCTGTGTGCAATAGGTCCGAGGCCAAGTTAGGCGTTCGATACAACTAATACCTGGGATATGGCGATTCTAAAGGGTTTTCGGCTGTTTAAGAGTGTAGGCCATATGGAGAAGAGGTGGAAATAGAGAAGGTAGAATTTGTGGGCCATATCCAAAAATACATTGGCACAAGACTTAAGGTACTATTTACCTTAACCTAAAAGTACCTGAAGATGAATTCTTAAAATTTGAAATGTACATTGTACTAAATAAAAATACATAAAAAAGTGCTATAAAGATTTATTATTGAATATATATTTATGAAACACTTTTCGAGGCTATATATATTATTATCTCTAATATATTATTGTTTCCTCAGATCATTAAAAGAACTATTTTATTACATTTACATTCAATACAAATTTTTACATTTGGAACTACAATTTGTCGCAAGTAAGTACTGAAATAAAAATAAAAATTTCTATTGAAAATAAATGTTATTTGCTTCAGTAGCTTCTAATACCCACTAAAAGAACAGTGCCATGTGGTTAGATATAACAAAAATATGTGTATTGTTATATATTTGTCAATAGCTTCTTTTGGAAATTCAAAGGAATGTTAGAAGGAGACATGCTTTAGAAAGAAACGTAGTATTGGTGTACAATTATTACAGTATACGAGGAATATTCCCAGAATACCCAAGATTTTGCATAAATAGTTATAGTATATACGACACGTAATTCAAAGCTAACAGACTCTAAACAGATATTTTCAATTTCAGCTCACCAAAAGGTTCAGCAAACAGGAAAAAAAAACATTCGTTTACATTAAAATGTTACAAATACAGTAAAATTAACAGTATACAGTACTTGTTTAAAACCGTATAATACAGATTAAAAATAAAAATTTTATATTAAAATAAAACTCAATATTGCACCATTCACGGATTTAAATTTACGTAACATTGTACATACTAGCAATACACGGTTATAAAACCAATCTCAATGAACACTCGAGTCATTAATTTCACAATAGGTACTCAAAAACTGTTGAGCTTATGGCAATAAGCTTGGTAAGCAAGTTGTGACATGGCATTTAAAAGTCTTTTAAGAAAAAACGGGTCCATGATCAGTAACATGCCTCAACAATACATCTTTACACCTTCTTCCATCAAGTGCTTCCTGGCCTAACTTATTGTATATTACATAAATTATGAAGGTAGTATATTTAGTTATATTCCTTTTTTAAAGTATAGCACGAAATTAAACAAAAATACTACAAACAACCCATTATTGGCTGCTACATCAACGTATTGGGGCTAACATGTACGTACATGAACATATAGGACACTCTGTCTTCCATGTCTTACTATACAATTTTTTAAATATTTTTATAAAATTCTGTCTTCTTTAGATATGGTGCCTTGAAAATAAAGCATATTTATAAATATTTATTTAAAATATCGAAATAGATGTTACCATACTAAAGTAAAGTAAGAAAATAGAGGAGATTGTGATTTTAGTAAAACAATTTTCGCTATTAAATATTATTCGATAAATTAAAACTAAAGCCTTTAAAATTAATTAATATCACACAAATTAGGCCATCATCCAATATAGTTTTTAATTCAAACTTTGCCAGCATCATTAGATATTACACGAAACATGGAAGAAGAAATGTCTCACACTGTTCCACTAATGTATCATTTTCATGGAAAACTAGTCAGAATGTTCAACTCGTAACTTCTCGACTGAGTACCTCCAGCCTCAGACCCCAAAGAAATTAAAAATTGACGGTATAGTCATGCATAACCTTATGCTCGAGTGCCTTACAGTCCCAGCTTGGAAAACACTTGCTACTGTATTCCGTAGTGGCACATTTATTAATAAAGATTAACATATTAATACATGTAGCTATGGTAATTCAAGAATTATTACTGCAACAAAAACCTTTCTAAAATATTAAGTTCTATTTTTATTTTTAATAGACATTTCATTCAAAGCTTTGGAAGAACAAACAGTAATCTTATTTGTATTTATACATATTGTGTATATCACATGGAGTTATTCTTAAAATCTAAAGAAAACAAGTTAGAGTAAACATACACATAGATATAATGTCAATATACGATTTTCGGTTTTTTAACTTGCTGTTAGTGTTTTATGATATAACACCAGTAAAGGTTAGTATTGTAGAAGTAGATCCCTAATTATACTTACCTGGTGAAAAACTATTATATTCTGTCCATGGTAGAGTTATTCTACTTAGATTAGTAACATTTAACTTGTTTCAGAAAACTACCATTTTTTAAACCAAATTCAAACCATTCGTATACAATCATATACTCTTATATTCAAGATCTATCTTGACTAGCTCTCTACGTCAAAGAAAAGTAATATGTGCCAAAATATATTTGACCTAATATCGATTATATAAAATGCCAGTTATTGGAGCTCTATCTTCAGATGAAAATTTTTACAACCATTTCTAAACATTGATTTGGCAGCAGTTTTCAAACTTCTACGCTTTTTGTTGTACAAAATATATTTGTCAGTGTTAAAATCTAATGAGTTTATTAATACTGATACATTTATAATAATCAATTATTCGTTTCTATGACACTACAAACATGTGAATGAATGAAGCTGCAATGTTTGCATAAACAACATTCATTATTCATCTCCAAGCTAGAGTACTTACTCCGAGTCCCTCAATCTATAGTGAACATATTCTGATAATTAGTTGTGTACTTTTATTACAAAGTTATTGTATCAATAACATTCATTTATGCTATCAATAATTTGATTGAATGTTCGATTTTCCATTTTCGAAGTTTCGGCGTCTATGCTTTCTTCTTACATAGATATCTTACCCAAACTTTGATTATTTTAACCATTTGCAATTTCAGGAAAACCAAGTGAGTTAAGAATAACGCATCAAAAAGAAGTAAATTCATTTTTACACAAATTTAAGAACTAAAATAGACGTAAAACCTTTATTCTTGAACCAATTCAGTAAATTTTTTTATAGTTTATTATATATCATTGTTGTCAATTTATAGAGTGAAACTAAATGTAACTACATTACGTAATTTCAGTATTAAAATATGTTTTTAAAAGAGTCTGCTTAAGAAAACTTCAGTCAAAAGCAGGTTTGTCGTTTAACTTAACGGAAACAACACTCTTCAATCTACTAAGTTTGTAAGGGAATGACCCAATCAGATACCCTTACGTGATTTCTACGTAACGAGAGGTTGTATTCATTTTCAGTGTTGCTATTCTGAAATATAGTGTAATGAAATCCCATATAATCTATACTTGGTCTTCTACATAATCTGCTTGATAAATCTCCAGTGCTTGTGTAAACGGTAGATTACAGTTCGAGCGATTTAATGGTCACACAGCCTCTGTGGGAACTTGTGTGTCAATACATCACATACACATAGAAAAGTACGAATAAAAAATTAGAGACCCAAATAACAACCAGAACATCCAGAATTATCTAGAACCGTAAAGCCAGAATACATCAAATCCATAGAATAGTGACGGAATGCGGTGTAAAACTAATTAGTAAAAATTATAAAAAATAATTTATTAAAAATTCATTTTAACTTGGCTCAGTATATTTCTTTAAAAAACTATAAAGATCGCGCATAATTAT